>NC_135167.1:13364953-13664953 GCF_041146795.1 Maylandia zebra
TGATCGCCATGATATCCTTGATCTTTTGGCCCTTTGCTCCTTTGCTCCCCTGAAAATTTTGCATCAGCTTGTCTGTTAAATTGTCCAGCTGAGCCAAGAACTTCGCCTGCAGGGGTTTTGTAGTGATCTGCAGGAACTCTGCATTCACCTGGAAATAAAACATACACAAATATAATAAACTAGAAGTTTAAATACAGACTGCTGAATCAACACACTGAAAGTTGCTAAACATTTGAACCATCAGTGAAGTTTGTCAAGACCTAAACTGTTTTTAGCTGAGTTTAGGAATATATCGCCACCTGTTGCTTTGGCATGTTCCTAGCAGCGTTTTCCTTCATTTTTGCGTTTACCTGTGGACGGGATTATTTTTTAAAACGAAAACGGAAAATCTCCGTTTTCAAAAATACCTGTGTAAGTGTGGACGTAGCCAAAATCTTTTATAATAATAAATAGGTTTGAACGTCATGGGAGTGCGCATTGTGCTGCCTGCAGTTACTCTTCCGGCCACATGGTTTGCTTTTGGTAGCACCCTCAGTAAACTATGTAGTGCTTTTAAAGACATCTCAAAACGATACTTTCTACTAGAAAATGGCATATAATAATAAACACAGAATACCATATTTTTAGATTATAAAAAGAAAACAGTAAGAAAGAAGTTAGCTATAGGACATCATCTTTCATTGAGCACAATGGCTAGCTGCTAATAAGCTAGCACACGCTCCGACTTAAAAGTTGGCAGCTACACAATTTCTCCTCTAAAACAAGGCACTTTTGAAAAGACCTGGCTATATTGTCAAAAAAAAAAAATAGTATTCAAGCAGAGAAGAGAATGGTAGCACCACCAAAAGTTCAAAAAACAACTGTTACAAGCTTCTATGATAAATAGCATTATAGATTTAGCTGATAAAGAAATACACAATTGGATATATGGAAAAATAATATGTTACCTTACCTGAAGGTGTAGTTTTATCCAAAAAGTACAGAGAGGCCAAGAGCAGCTGGATTCATTTAGGTGATCCTGAAAGAGCGCAAAATTTTCAAAGAAGGCGGACCGTTGTGTAACTCAGTAACTTTGTGTTCTTGTGACAAAGACTGCTTTGAGAGAAAATAATTTAGGTTCACCACACGAATAATAATTGCAGTAACGCTGGAGTGCTACATTTGCGTTGAATGAGATTAAAAATAATGTTTAAGCTTAAAGAGGGGCTTGAATTGATTTCTTTGAGTTTACAAATACTTAAGTGCAAAAATGTACTCCTCCTACCCCCAGTGCCCCAACAAACTCATTCATTTTGTGTTCAGAATCAGCCTCTGCTGGTTTTGAATAATTTTAGGTTTACACAAAGAAAATCAAATTAATTTGGTATTTTTTAATTGCATTTGTGAACAACTAACATAATTTGCATGTGTTCTTTGAAAGGAGGACCTGAATCTGTTTTTTGAGTGTATGAAAATAAAATATCATGCCTAAGTCACTAAGGTAATACAGTGTGTCATAAATGCTGCATAAATTCATTGAATTGGGGTTGAATTTCTACTCTAATTCAGTATTACACATAAGACAATATATATACGGTGTGGTCCTAAACGTTTGATCAGCTGTAAAACAGCCTGTTTCACTTTAAGCATTGTTTTCAATAAATTGAATGTTTAGTCTCACTCCCATTTCTTCTTGTTGCATGTTGAAGCTCTACTTGGAACCTTGTTAAGATCCAACCATGCAAAATATGATTTTTTGCCATTTTTCAAGTGGTCTTAAACTTTTGATGGGATTGGAAAAGTGAGGAAAGAGCAGACTCAATTGCACAAAGGTACAAGCCTTGTACAAGGTTTACAAGGTTGAGAGAGGGCTGAGGTAAGTAGTACTTGTGGAGGAGTACTTGTAGATGCAGACCGGTTGGCATAGGAGGGGTAGCTGTGAGTGTGTCCAGGGGATGAAGGAATATGCAGGTGAGATGTATCTGGATTCCAGGGGGTCCACAGGGGAGAGATATCCACAGTTGACGCAACGGGCAGGAGGGCAGGCCGAGGAGCAGGTACGTGTGAAATTCTTAGTCTGAAGGCAGACTGGAGAGCTGGGTGGAAATGAGACCAGTGCTGCTGATAAGCATGGCAGGAGATGGACAAAACTGGAGACGGAAAACACATTAATCCAAAAACAGGGGAGCATGAATATCGAACACAAGGAAGACCGAGTTACCACCAATGGTAGCAGGACGAGCTGGCGGAGAGTGGCAGGCAGGATTTAAGAACCCTCCAGATGATGGCCCGGAAATCAGGAACAGGTGATGTGCTGACAAAACTGCACCCCAGGGAATGGGCAACTGGAACTCATCATAAACTTGCTATATAATTTTTTCTGCCACACCCAAAGGAAAAAAAGTATGGTTCATTGTGCTTGCTGTTGACTATATTTTCTACTTCTAAAGACAAGCTTGCTTTTAAAATTAAACACACTCCCTAGGGATTTACCATTTTAAAGCACAAATAAAAGTTTCACGTAATAAAATTACCATCTGCTGAATTTGTAATGTTTTAAAAGTTCTGCTTCAAGTGGTGAGATGAGGACAAAATACTTAAACTGCTCCATTTCAGCAGTAACTTATGCCTGACCCGGAGTGAGTAATCTACCCTTTTCTAGCTGAGGACTATGGCCTCAGACTTGGAAGTACTGATTCTCATCCTGTGTACTTCACACTTCAAACCACCGTAGTGCACAGTGGAAGTCTTGAAACTGAGCTTAAGTCTTGCTCTGTGGCCTTAACTCCTCATAAACCCAAGTTGTTGCTGCAGCAACTGCTCGGGTTGCAATACCATTTGGCTTGTTGGCACCTGTCAGCTGCATCACACAAGGCAGCTAAGCTCAGTAGGACTGTCTTGAGGTTGATGGGGTTATTGCCACAACAGACACCAACCACCTAGTGTCCACAGCTTTCTACAACAGCTTCAGCAATTAAGATGTGTAACCTGGTCTACTCAATATCCCCAGGCTCCCTCAGAATGCTTGCAAACTGACCTCGGCCAAATTCTCACAATGCACCTTCACTACACATCTGGGTACTCCAGGTCCAGCTCCCTCCCCTGCCATCTGATCAATTGGCAGATCTGGCAACTGATCAGATACCCGAGTCTCCGAATGTCCAAAACATACAGCTTCGGGTCTGAAAACTTCATCAACACCAACCTGCAACTTAGGTCATCTCGGTGCACTTATACTTGAACATGGTGGTCGTTATCTACTGTAACTGTGGTTAGCATGGAAGTCCAACAGCATAAACATCACTTGGGTTCAGACCAGGAAGGCCATTCCTCCTTGTCACAATCCTGCCCAAGTGAGTGTTGCAGTCCCCCAGTAGGATACTGGAGTCCAACTTTAATCACTTCACCAAGGGAAGAAAGCAAAGTACAATGAAATGCCATTCGGCACACAAACACCTGCATTATGCATTGATGATGATTTTTTTAAAAACTTTTTATAGCGACTAGTTCAATATTGCAATAGTTACTCAGATTGTGACCACACATCCAAACATAAAATTACATAAAAACTGGGCCCTAAAGGTAATGTGAATCCAAAATTGAGTTTTTATGATGTAATGTGCTTTACTGTCGAAGATACAATAAACTTTCATGGTCAAAAACCATTCAAAGGCATTTTAGTTTGTGAATTTTACATGGCACTGGATGAGTGCTGGGACAGTTCTGTGCAATTTATAAGAGATCTGACCATTCTTAGCAATTAAGTCTTTATTTTAATATAGCAGCTTATCTCGCTCTGTTATATCAAAATACGGTAAAAAGCACCATGCCATGATGAACTAACATATCGAATCAGATCCTTTTAGGAATTGATAAATCTTCATTGAATGCTTTAGAAAGTAGTCATGTTAATCTTTTACAAAGCATCTTCTCAAATTTGAGTCAAACTTTGCATTTACATCTTTGTATCTGTCGCTGTGGAGCCCATAGTAGATACAGAAGGATTTATGAGGCCACGCTGAGCTGTAGAGTCACTTTATGAGCTGGCAGCCGTCTTTTGTGGGCAGGTGCTCAGCCATGTTTTTACTGCCATTGCTCTCCTCCTCCTGCTCCTCCTCCTCCATCCCCCGCCATTCTGCCAAGTCGTAGAGTCCTCATCAAGGACAATGGTAAGTTTCTTCTGTGTATAGAAAAGAGGATGTCTGATACTTGCAGAATTAGAAAAACAATGTCATACCAGGTATAGAAGCTGCTTAAATATCTGCATTAGGTACTATATTTGTAAAGCGACCTGTTTCTTTCATTGCTGTTAATTATAAATTAAAATCAGTTCCAAGTCTAATCTGTTCCATAGGCAAATAGAAGATTTAGAAAAACAAACATTATTTTAGTTGTTATTAAAAAACTTTCTTGGCAAACGTTTAATTATACACTTGATGTACTGTAAGTCAGATAACAAAACCTAAAGAGCTAAAACCTCAATAGTCAATTATAATAATATTTAAAAATAAATTAGAATCAATAAATACATTAACAAAAAAAGGTTTCATGCTGTATTATGTGCCAGCACATATCATATTCTATGTTGAAAAAAAGTTGTATATGTAATGCACATCCAGCTAATACTCTAAGTAACATTAGACTGTATCTGTGTCCAAACATCTTTGTCTTTTCTGTCTTTTCACTTTGCTTCTGTTTTCTATTTAACCTCCCAAGACCCGAACTCTTCCATGGCATGCATTTTTAATTTCTCTTTGATATTTGGGGTGATTGGCACCTGATGAATGTAAAAACAAAGAATTACCTGATTTTTTTATTAACCTAATTTTTGTTTCTGAGAAAAATGAGATCCACATATGAGCATATTTGTTTAAGATTTCAATAAAACAGTGGCAGTATAATGTCCTCGTAAGTGCATATCAGGCCCTTGTAGAGCAAAATGTAGTACAGGGAGTTCAGAATTATTAGGCAAGTTGTATTTTTGAGGAATAATTTTATTATTGAACAACAACCATGTTCTCAATGAACCCAAAAAACTCATTAATATCAAAGCTGAATGTTTTTGGAAGTAGTTTTTAGTTTGTTTTTGGTTTTAGCTATTTTAGGGGGATATCTGTGTGTGCAGGTGACTATTACTGTGCATAATTATTAGACAACTTAACAAAAAACAAATATATACCCATTTCAATTATTTATTTGTACCAGTGACACCAATATAACATCTCCACATTCACAAATATACATTTCTGACATTCAAAAACAAAACAAAAACAAATCAGCAACCAATATAGCCACCTTTCTTTGCAAGGACACTCAAAAGCCTGCCATCCATGGATTCTGTCAGTGTTTTGATCTGTTCACCATCAACATTGCGTGCAGCAGCAACCACAGCCTCCCAGACACTGTTCAGAGAGGTGTACTGTTTTCCCTCCTTGTAAATCTCACATTTGATGATGGACCACAGGTTCTCAATGGGGTTCAGATCAGGTGAACAAGGAGGCCATGTCATTAGTTTTTCTTCTTTTATACCCTTTCTTGCCAGCCACGCTGTGGAGTACTTGGACGCGTGTGATGGAGCATTGTCCTACATGAAAATCATGTTTTTCTTGAAGGATGCAGACTTCTTCCTGTACCACTGCTTGAAGAAGGTGTCTTCCAGAAACTGGCAGTAGGACTGGGAGTTGAGCTTGACTCCATCCTCAACCCGAAAAGGCCCCACAAGCTCATCTTTGATGATACCAGCCCAAACTGGTACTCCACCTCCACCTTGCTGGCGTCTGAGTCGGACTGGAGCTCTCTGCCCTTTACCAATCCAGCCACGGGCCCATCCATCTGGCCCATCAAGACTCGCTCTCATTTCATCAGTCCATAAAACCTTAGAAAAACCAGTCTTGAGATATTTCTTGGCCCAGTCTTGACGTTTCAGCTTGTGTGTCTTGTTCAGTGGTGGTCGTCTTTCAGCCTTTCTTACCTTGGCCATGTCTCCGAGTATTGCACACCTTGTGCTTTTGGGCACTCCAGTGATGTTGCAGCTCTGAAATATGGCCAAACTGGTGGCAAGTGGCATCTTGGCAGCTGCACGCTTGACTTTTCTCAGTTCATGGGCAGTTATTTGGCGCCTTGGTTTTTCCACACGCTTCTTGCGACCCTGTTGACTATTTTGAATGAAACGCTTGATTGTTCGATGATCACGCTTCAGAAGCTTTGCAATTTTGAGACTGCTGCATCCCTCTGCAAGATATCTCACTATTTTTGACTTTTCTGAGCCTGTCAAGTCCTTCTTTTGACCCATTTTGCCAAAGGAAAGGACATTGCCTAATAATTATGCACATCTGATATAGGGTGTTGATGTCATTAGACCACACCCCTTCTCATTACAGAGATGCACATCACGTAATATGCTTAATTGGTAGTAGGCTTTCGAGCCTATACAGCTTGGAGTAAGACAACATGCATGAAGAGGATGATGTGGACAAAATACTCATTTGCCTAATAATTCTGCACTCCCTGTATTTTGCTCTAGACAACCCAAAATGTGATGTCCACATTTGTGAACGCCAGGTCCTAGGAGGTAAAATGTTCTTTGTCTTCACCAAGTATTTGGGAAATAAGTATAATTGTTTGGCATGGAGCAATAAGTGTGCAGTTTGATTTTAGAGTTTATTTTGCTGCGTGGTACAACACCACTGAACATGGCAGATTGTTAAAATACTGTAACCGCTTGTGTGATGATGAATATTAACAGAACATCTGAACAATATCAATAGCATTTTCTTAACAGGACGTTTGGCTCTGTTGAGATACAGGGATAACAATTCACAATAGTAATGTGATAATGTCCTAATGTTATAACTAAATCTTCTGTGAATGCATTAAAATTCTGTAGTTCCAGTCACACACTTCATTTAATGAATAAAGAAAAGTGTTCATAAAGATGTCATTCAGCATAGCTGACTTAATTTAGAGCATCTCTTAAAAAAAGTAAATTAACATGAGATGAACTGTAAATAGTAAATCATGAAGCTAAAACTTTACACCTAAGGATGTAATAAGGGCATTCATCACCTTATTAGTTTATTGCCTACAGTAATTTAAAGCAATTGCTTCAGGCTCAACACTGTCAGTCTCTCTGAGGAGGCTGTACTTGCCAAATAGTAGGCGTTTCTGTCTATGGACAAGAAGTAGTATAAGATTTATAACTCCATTGAGTTTTTCAGCTACCCAGTTAAAGGTACAGTAACTGAATTGTTTAAGGTCACGGTGACAATTTATTATGTAAAAACAATACATTTTGTAGAACTCAGCATAATGTAACACATTTTCACTTCATCTTTCCTAAAAACACCTGCATAAATAAACAGTTTGCATATAATCTGTAATAATTTAACCTGAAAAAATATCAAAAAATCTCCAAAACATATTTTATATATATATATATCTCTAATATATATATATTAGAGATGGACCGATCCGATATTACACATCAGTATCGGTCCGATACTTACCTAAATTACTGGATCGGATATCGGAGAAAAATAAAAAATGTAATCCGATCCATTAATTATCACGAAAGCACCTCACAAAACTTGCAACACGCCGTAACTCACCTCAGAAGTTAGCACGTCGGAGCAGTATGCATCACGTGATAGAGCAGCTGTGGCATGCGGGACCTGTCGGTGGTCTGGATAGCATGTGGAGCTTCGCTAGCAACCCGGCATTTCATCTCCGACAAAGTTATCCCCGAGAGAAGTAAAGCAAGTGTGTAAGTCCATCTCTGAATGTAAAGCATTCCTGCGTTAAGCTTAACAAGCGACTGCCTCTTCTTGCTGCTACTTCAATCATGAAATTGCTTAATGATCAGCTGATCGGCTTTCTGTCGTGAGTCCGTCTCTCTTGTTTGTTTTTGGCCCACCTTGCACCAGAAAGTAGAAACCAGCGGCTGAACAACAGCAGCACGTTTAAGCTTGATCAGCTGTTGTTAGAATTTATTTAATATTACTTTCTACTCGAGGATCTTTTTCTACGTAGCTGACGGCTGGTAACTGTGCAGGGGCGGATCTAGCAAAGTTTAGCCAGGGGGGCCGATAGGGCATTAACAGGGAAAAGGGGGCACAAAGACATACTTTTCTTTCTTATTCTCATTTAAAATGTCTAGCTTTTAATAAATAATTATCTGACACCCAAATTTTTAATTTGATGTAAAATGAATAGAAGTCAATTACTGTATATAGTGACTATTAAGTCTAATATATATACCCTAGTAAGCTATAGTACTTTTTCCTTTGGGAAGGTACCATCTGTGCAGTCTGCAATTTTGTTGAAGAAAGATGTTGAATCTATTTAATATTTCTTGAAAAATAATTGATTTCTGTGCATTTTTTTTCACACTTCATCAAATTAAGGTTGATTATGTCGATTAAGCATCATGAGGTGGAGCGTGAGGGGTGGTTCCCTATTTTTTATTTATTTATTTTTTGTTGTTGCTGGGAGTTGGAACCCTATTAGTTAGGTTGCTTAATATTTACGCTAAGTACTCTTTAAAATACCAGAATAGGGAGGATGGTGTAGGTTTAAGTTTATTAGATTGATCAGTATTGCTGAACTATGAAACATTTTTTTTTGCATACAGGTATAACAGAATAGCTTTAGTGTAGTTGTTGTTTTAAACTTGAGTATGAACTTATACAAAATGCAGCAAGATATTTAAAAAACAGTTTTGTTGATTAAAAAACACTATATTGGATTCATATCGGTATCGGCAGATATCCAAATTTATGATATCGGCATCGGACATAAAAAAGTGGTATCGTGCCATCTCTAATATATATATATAAAACACCCAGCATGCCCCTGCGGGCGGTTTATCCTTCAAGCTCGGGTCCTCTACCAGAGGCCTGGGAGCTTGAGGGTCCTGCGCAGTATCTTAGCTGTTCCCAGGACTGTGCTCTTCTGGACAGAGATCTCCGATGTTATTCCCGGGATCTGCTGGAGCCACTCGCCTAGCTTGGGAGTCACTGCACCTAGTGCTCCGATTACCACGGGGACCACCGTTACCTTCACCCTCCACATCCTCTCGAGCTCTTCTCTGAGCCCTTGGTATTTCTCCAGCTTCTCGTGTTCCTTCTTCCTGATATTGCTGTCATTCGGAACCGCTACATCGATCACTACGGCCGTCTTCTTCTGTTTGTCTACCACCACTATGTCCGGTTGGTTAGCCACCACCATTTTGTCCGTCTGTATCTGGAAGTCCCACAGGATCTTAGCTCGGTCATTCTCCACCACCCTTGGGGGCATCTCCCATTTTGACCTTGGGACTTCTGGGTTATACTCGGCACAGATGTTCCTGTACACTATGCCAGCCACTTGGTTATGGCATTCCATGTATGCCTTGCCTGCTAGCAAGGCATACATGGAATAGGATGAGGGACCTATATATATATATATATATATATATATATATATAGAGCTTAGCCCAGAAATGCACTTGAATATTAATAGAGACATAACGAAATTGGATGTTATAGTGATACAAACACCAAGATAATAAATCATCTCACAAGATGCTTTGTGGCCAATCAGACTTATGCATGTCGATATGCACTGCTATACAGTTCCTCAATGGCCACTTAAGGCCGTCTACAAAAACAACTCCATTCCCATCGACTCTAAATGTGTCAGATTCAGTTTCACCAAGAACCACAGTGGGAAATGAGAATCACATCAAGTTCCAGACATATATAGTGTTTCGATATGGTTTTGTATTATAATCAATGTGTGTCTCATCCAGCATTTTCATATATAATGTGGTCCACTCAAAGCCCTCAGTTAAACAACAAATTTAATTTATTAGAGTTTATGAGAGTTTGTTAAACAAAATAATGGATTCTAATTACACTTTTACAGATAGGCTACCATACAGCCAATTTCAATTTATAACCTATTTCACAAGCATGAATTTGACAGCTACAGGTTAATGAATGATCCTAATGTAAGAGCACAATTGTTGAATCTTTAATTATTTAATTCTTGCACAATGCAATCGTACCTCACAGACCTGAACAAGACGACTCGGTGGTTGTGTAGGAAGCTTCATAAAGGACTGAGTTTAAATAAACTAGCACTTTTGTGCTGTAACTCTTCACTTTGACCATCTTCTTATGATCTTTGAAAGGAGAAACTGTGTGGTGGCAAATATTCACATAGGCTCTGTTTACACTCAGTAAAAAAGTACAGTAATTGGAGAGTACAGAGTTGTACCTAGCTTTATAACTAAAATAAAACAAAATAAAAAACTGTAGAATGTTAGTCACAGATTTCATGTCTGTGTCAAGGCACCCTCTGACCTCTCTATGACTTCTTTTCTTCTGATTGCTACTATGCTGTTTCAAGGTTCCCCCACAATCCTTCAAACAATAGCAGGTGCCTGTCTTTGCGAGAACCTGGGTAAATGTTCAGTACAATGTCAAGGTACTTCTCCTATATTAAAAAATACACACAGACATGGCATGCATAGTTTCACAAACAAACAAACAGAAAACAGAACAAAATAAAAATAAATAAAAAAACATTTTATTATATAAAATATGCAAAAACAGAGTCTCCTGCAGCCTTGCACACAAAGCAGTGAGCAATCAAGACAGCTTGAAGATGATTTATATAAACATTAAACCCTCTTTCCAAAAAAGGGGTCTGAGAATAAGCCATAGTTTGTGTAAACACAGACATTGTTGCATAGCCCACTTAATTTGTCCTCTTAATTTGAGCTTTAAAGACTTTTCTTAATCCCATAGTTTCCAATCTTCTTGTAAGATAGGAGGGATTTAAATCCAGCAAACTTTCCTCATTTGTCCACAAATTACCTCAAAGTTCCCTGCTGGGCCAAGATAAAAGCCTTGTAAGAAATGAACAGACAAGATGTCTCGTGTTACCTTCCCCTATCTGGTCCTTAACCATGCAAGGGTGTGTTAGCCAAATAGACCCCGCCGGCTGTCCCTTGGGGGGTCAGTTTGCTAAGTAGTAAACCTGTGTTCTGTCAGGTGTCATTAAAGTCCAGCGGGAGTCTGAGGGGACCTGTCACGACTAGGAGTAATGGATGTCTTCTTCACTGATTGCTAGCAGGGATGGAGTCAGCACAAACTGCAAATTAGAAGTGACATTTTGATGGAGGCAAAGCTGGAAACACAGCTGGTCACATAAGACCGAAAAAGGGAAGGACACGAGTGAAGAGAGAAAATATAAAAAATAAATGATAGAAGAAAAGAGGTGTCCAGAACAAATCCAGTGTATAGTTCTTTTTTTTTTTTTCTTTCTGCTGATCGATAGTGTGTTTTAATATTTTCTGTTTTAAGAAAAGGACAACTTGAACAGTGACACTAAAGGGCTGCCCACAGCTGATTAGCCCTCCTTGAGCAGCTGGGGGTGAACCACTTCACTATAAATTGTCATGAAAGCGGTTTGTGGGAAAGTGAAGCGAATGACTCATTTTGCTGTATTCATTTTCATGGTTCAATTTAAAAGTTAATAGAAATGTGACATGATGTATATCATCCTTGAAATGATAGGTTCTCTCAAGAGCATCACAATAAACCTATGTATTGACATGAGAAATATCTTTATGCTCCGGGCTTATTACACATGATGATTAGCAGTGAAGGGCAGCAACAGTGCTGCAGTGGGCAAAGGAATACTGTACCGTCACTGCATCAATGACAACAACCAGCCAAGCGACAAGCAACATCCTCAATCTCTTCAGGCTAATAACACAAAGAAAACAACATCAAGGGAATCACTCAGTGTCACTCAGCAGACTCGGGTGAGATGAGCACAGGAGCTGACATTATGAAATGGATTAAATTTGAGACCAATTAAAAATGAATTGCTCGAAATGAGCGCTGACCCTCGCCGAATTGGATGCCAGTGATCTCATTAAGCTGGCTTCTCACTCAGTACAAGCCAGCAACTGGAGAACAGGCCCACCTGACACACTGTCAGAGAGGGAGAAAACCCAAAGGGCTGCTGCTTGCAGTGGGCTGAGAATAATAAGTACTCAAGATATGTGGCATGTGTGTGGATGGCCCTTCTGTGACTGTGCATGTTTGTGAGTGTACAACACTGTTGTGTTTATGTGCCGTACATGCAATAATCCATATTTGGTATGATTTTGCATCTTATTTACATTCATTTTGATTTGGACTATATATATATATATATATATATATATATATATATATATATATATAGATATAGATATATAGATATATATATCTATATACTATAGGATTTCTTCTGACATCCCATTCTAAATCTGGTAATACAGAAGCTACGGTTATGGTGCCCCATTTGCAGCTGTAGCCAACTTTTTCATCTTGATGGATACATATTGTAATGGGGGGGGGGAGGTTTCGTGTCAGTGAAAACAAATTTGTGAGCAATGCATTTCAAGAGGCAGCTTGTGGGGATAGGTTAATTGGATAATACAAATTGCCACTAGGTTTGAATGTGCGAGTGAATGTGAGTGTGAATGGTTGTCTGTCCTTGTGTGTTGGCCCTGCGACAGACTGGCGACCTGTCCAGGGTGTACCCTGCCTCTCGCCCTATGACAGCTGGGATAGGCTCCAGCGCCCCCCGCGACCCTGAAAAGGATAAGCGGAAGCGAATGGATGGATGGATGGATGCATTTCAAGAGGAAATGTATGTCATATGAGATGCATTTTTGTGTAAATCATCTATACTTATCTCAGCTGAGCACTATACCTCTAACCCTAACTATATCGGATAGAAACTCTGAATAAATAGAGTTAACAAATAAAACAGATTTTTGAGTTTTCCAGTTGAGTAAAGCTTTCAAATGAATCATTTCAAGGTCTTCGGTTTATTAGCTAGAGTGAAAAATTGCTGCCAATCCTCCTTGTTCTGTGTTTCAAGGATTCTGACCCTTAGCATAACTCCTGTGTGTTGATTCATTTAAACTAATGTATTCATCCTGCTGCAACCAGGTTTCTGTGAGGCAAAACAAATAAACATTTTGATCAATTATTACATCATTTAATAACAGGGACATAGAAGAGAGTGTCTGACCTCGCAAATGCAGTTCTAGAAAAACGGTATAATAAACCTTGTGGAAAGCCTTCCCAGAAGAGTTGAAGCTGTTGTAGCTGCAAAGGGTGGGCTGACATCACATTAAACCTTATGAATTAAGTATGAAGTGCGTGTGAAGGCAGAAGAGCAAATACTGGGGTCATGAGGTTAAATTTACACAAATGTTTTTAAAAATACTGGCACGGCTAAGTGCTTGATTTTTTGCACATGTGGAGTAAACAAAACAACTTTATTCAATGATTAAGAGGCGTGGCCTATATAGTGTATATAAAACCCTAAATTTAATGGCTGTGGCCTTTCATCGCCAAAATAATACACGTTCACTGTATTTTCCTTCATTTCGGTGTCCTCATTTTCCTCTTCACATTGCCAATCTCTTTCCCATATCTTTGCTGTGAATCAGGAGCAATTAGCTGCTTGCCATCTAGTCAGACTGTTTTGGTCATTTAGTGTCTGAGGCCTTCATTAGTGACAGCGCCTTTATCACATAGAAGATTAGCTAATGTGCCGAGAAAACATAAGAAACAAAAAAGAGGCTTAGAGGAGTCCAGTCTAGACAGATACACACAAATGGTAATGGATATGAAAAGAAAAAGTCATATCAGCGCTGGATAAATCACACAATATGTCTAGTATTCAGTCTGTCTCTCTACTTATGCCCGAGTGGCACCCTGTGATCTCAGGGTCTGGGGTGCATAGCAAGGTTCCCTTCTTAATGGGTACTCTCACTTAGAGTGAACATGCTGTGAAATTTTGATTAGTCTCTGTATCTTTGGTGTCTGAATGGCAGTCTCTAAAAGAAAAATCCACACAAGAATAAAAGGACACTTGAACAGTTGGAACAATTGAACAATCAAAATTAGTCTATGGAGGTTAGTAGATGTTGCCTAAAAATACTTTTACAGAAAAAATAGAGCATTTTGAGAAGACATTAAAGATTTACATATATTTTTCAATCTTTGAGTTAAAATATAAAATTGTATTTTCATTGAAATGTTTTGTATGTGCTGGCTATGTGTAATATTCATTTTCTGTGTGATGTTCTCCCTCAAGATTTGTCTAGGAAAGCCCGACTGGGGATATCTGTGGATTTTTCATATGGGACTAGGACTGATGGACACGTCTGTGTCCCCTGGGAACTCTCGTAATGCACTTCCAAGGTCGTCTGCTGTCGCTCCGAGTAGCACAGAGTGCCAACAAGCCCTGACAGTGTCATTGGTCCAACGGAACCTGCATAAGATGGTTCCTGCTCCAGGAAGCATGGGACCATTAAAAATAGATGGATCAATAAGAATACATGCACCTCCGGCTGTCTATGATAATTCAGAGAGCAAGGGGAGCAGCAAAGAATAAGAGGCTGGAACAGAGAGGACATGGGATGAAAGGACAAGAAAGGGAAAGAGTATCTGAAGTATTTGACTTAAATTTAAAGTTTAAATTAATATAAATGTTTATGCTTTGTGATGTAATATTTAAGTTTAATGTAATTTACTCATGAAGGAAATCTTTACATTTTCATATTTTTCTCATGTCATATCATTTTTAGAATTATAAGCCAAGCAAGCATTATGCTGCATGTGAAAAATATGAAGCACTTTAATTCAGCCAGTATAATATAAGATGTATAAGTCTAATAAAACTCATATGTCTTGTATTATACTAAGATGTATTACATAAAATGTACTTTTAGAGGTCTTGTAAATTCTTACAAGTAAAGGAAAGAAGACATACATTTGGAAAAAAAGAGCAAGAGTGGAAAAGATTTGAGTAGAGCGAAAGAAATGAGGCAGTAACAGCGTTAAAAGCAGCAAACAGATATATATGCAAGCATGTCCTCTAGGACTTTTATTGGTTTATGGTGCAGTTTTTTGAATATGTAACAAGTAGTTTCATGACACATAAATAATGATTTCTTTCCTTTTTTTTAAAGTACAAGAACAACGACTGTGAAGCTAATTGAGTACAGTGAACGCCATGTTCAAGAAAACAGCTTTGTGACATGACATGTTATTCTGCTGGATGGACACGATCAGCAGCAATACTAGGGTAGACAGTGGCATTTAAACAATGCTCAGCTGGTACGGGAGCCAAAATATAACAGCAAAATATACCTTCATACCATTAGATCATTGTCAGCCCAAACCATTGATACAAGGCATGATAGAGTTTTCAGATTTTTCTTTTTTTTACATCAAACTTTAACCCTAACATTTAGATGTTGCAGCAGAAATCAAGACTCACTAGTCTCACCAGCAACCTTTTTCTAATATTCTGTTGTCCTATTTTGGTGATTCTGTGTAAATTGCAGCCTCGGTTTCCCTCCAGTTTGATAATAACATGAGTTTGCTTCCAATATTTTTCAAGATTCTTTTTGTATTTAAAAGAAATGCAAAAGAGCATTTCTGAATAAATTTCTTTGCACAAGTGGTTATTTGACTTACTCTTGCCTTCTTTTCAGCTTGAAGCAATCTGACCATTCTCCTCTGACCATAGCAAGGCATTTTCTCTTTTTCAGACCATTATCTGTAAACGCTGTGTGGAACTCAGGCCAGCAGATTCTGAAATACTCAGACCAGCTTCTCAGGCACAATAACCATGCCACATTCAAGGTCACTTAAATCACCTTTTGTCACCATTCTGATGCACAGGACTACATGTCTAAACACATAGAGGTGCTGCCAGGTGCCAGGCTGATTAGTGTTAAGTTGAACAGGTGTAGCTAACAAAGTGGCTGCTGGCTATATAAACAGTACAAATGTCTGAATCAAATAGTCAATTAATTGAAAATAAGCTTCTGCTTCAAGTAAATGATTCTTGGAAACTTACTTGGAAAAAATGTGAGGGCCAACAAGTGATTCTACTTTAGCAGCAGTACAGACGTTGTACTGGACTATTGTGGTGAATGTAGAGATAAGCCAGGACTCATAACTCCAGCAGGTGCTTGCAAAGACAGTTCTGTAAAAACATGCTCCAGAAAATTGAGAATGTTATCTTTAAGTGGACACTGATGTTGAGGTAAAACAGCTAAGAGCTTGTATTTGAAGTAGGGTTATGCTCTGGGTCAAAGTGCCTAAAATGGAAAAAGATCCATTTCACTTATTATTTATTCGAGTAAACTAAATGGTCATTTTTGTTTTATATTTTGATTTCCATTTACACATGCAGGGACTATATAGGGCTGGAGTTCTGAGTTTAGATCTGTTTCTTTCTGTTCCTATTTCTTTTTCCAAAACTACACCCTGTTGGAGACGCACTCTCTGTCTTTACCATCACATCATTGCCAGCTCTGAGATCAGATATTCCTTCATACTGATTACTCAAATGTAAATGTGTTTTATTTATTTAATAAATAACTGTTAGTGTAACCCAGCAATATGATGAAATGGTTTCATTGTATTCAGATCCCTTCACCTTACCAAATATTATTGATATTAGATCTTTATAATAATAAAATAATATATAAATAATAATAATAATAATAATAATAATAATAATAATAATATTATCTTTAATTTTGGGATTTGAAAAATAAATATTTTTGTCCAGCAAAATCTGCAACCGGTAATGACAAAGTGAAATGCTAACTTATTAAGAATAATTCACAGAAATCTGTTATTTACAACTGTAACTTAACTAAACTCATTACTTTCAGCTGTTACATATTTGTATCTTCTTCAGCAAATATCTACAGCTTTTGGAAATCTACATTTGGACACTTGATTTCCACAAATAGACCGTCTGTACGTTTCTGTAGATACAGCAGCAGCAAAATTCAACATGTTTTGTTAAAATTCAAATTATGGATGATCATTATGCCAAACTAAGACGTAATTTCCAATTATTATACTGAGAAATCTTCTTCAGAATGAATGAAAAATCAATGAAAAACACAAAGATTAAAGTTCTCTGGAGTTTGAATATCCACAGCAAAATGGAGAATGAAAATGCTGATCAGTCAACATCACATGATGCAAAATAAAACAAAATGACATGAGAGCGACGCTGCCAGGTCTCCTGTGAAAATTAACTGAACAGTTTTTTTAGTGTAAAGCAGAGACAAATTTCATCAACCTCTTTGATCAGTGCTCTCAAAGATCAGTCTCATTATCTTTGAAGCTTTATTATGTGCTTCAATATTTTTCCTCATTACAGAACGGAGAGATGTTTGTGAGTTACTGAAAACGTTTCTTACAGTCACATTATTGATCATTTGCATGCTGATGTGGTCACATATGTGGAGCATGCAGCTATATCAATCATCTCAGATTAAGTTTTCTTTTGCGGGCCTTTAGTCATCAAGATTTCTATTTTTCGTATTCTGTTTGCTGCTTTAGGGATGATGCTTTTGATCTGCCGACCTTTTGCGTCTCATTAGGAAGAAATACATCATTTCCCCTTTTGTTAAACATTATGCTGCACTTCAGTGTTATTCCTTTAATAATTTAAAATGGGAAAATCTCAGTAGAACTAAGTAATGCATTATTAGGTTAAATGCAGAAAATAGTAATATAGTGCAGTCTAGAGTCAAACTAGCCAAATGATGAGGGTAAGAGTCGTTTTACATTTTTATTGCCTCATAAATATTCTTCAAAGTTCATGAATATCTTGCCCCATATTAAAAGTCAGTAAATGATCAATTAACATATCAATCAGAAGACCCAGTGAGAATTTTGACCAGTAGTAGTGCAAAAAATCTTTTCTTCTTTTTCTTTGGTCACCATCTTTTAATGATCTTGCAAAGATCTCTGCTTGCTTGCTATCATTGAACTTTCTCAAACTAGGCTTATTTGCTTTTGAATTATTTAATGTATTTCCATATGATTAGAATTTTATCATCTGCCCTCATCAGAAAAACATGTGGTTGTTTATATATATGGTAAAAAGATAAGTGTCACTTAAAACCATAAAAACATGTCTAAAGCAATTCGAATTTCTCAAACTCAGTTTTGAAGTTCTGAAAAAAAGCTAAATTCCAGATACAGTATTTATCAAGCTGAGTAAGAAAGAATAAGCCTGTATTAGACTGTACACCAATACACTGGCTGTCTTTCAAATGTATTATTGCCGTATTTTTATAACACAGACCATACATACACACACACGTACACATACACAACTAAAAACTATGAGAAAGAGGGACTGAGCCCTTTATATTGATGGATAATTATAATTCTGAAAAGAAAAAAGGTCTCACGGCTCACTGTGTTACTGCAATTTCATTCTTACAGGTAAATAGATACAATGAACAATCTTGTAAAGCAAGATAAAGGTTTGATGAGGTGACTTTCTTTTTAGCAAAAAAACCCCACAGTGAGTTTCACTGCAAATGCATCATATTATAGTGGTGAAATACAAAACATTTCGAGGCTCAAAGAATGCTAGGTTGATTTAGTTTCTTTCGTATCCATTTTAAGAGCTGCATAATATGAAGCACCTGCAACTCATACCAGCTCTTAAAAAGAGACTCCCAAACCACTTTCATGTGTGACACGCCAACATATCTGTACAATAAGCATATTTTCAGATGTGTGAAATCTCCTCCTCTAATTTCTGCTTTTGACTGTATTTATTTAAAAAGTAATGCACCACCCTTCACAGCAAGATGACTGGAATGCATCTCTAATTTAAGTCTCCTTAATTACAGCTGTTGTTGAAGTTATTGGTAAACATAGCCTTATATATGTTGCCTGAGCTCTTGAAAATCAATGGTTTTGCATTATTATGCTGTTTTTGTTGATTTTGGAATGGTTACAGAAATGTTTTAAAATACATGCATTAGCAGCAGAAAAGACCTTTTGTTTTGTTTGCCTTGACATGACTTCACACCCACAGTTTTCTGGAGATCTTCCAAATACATTCACTTGGTTGGCTTGCAGCATAGACATAATTAATAGTTAATCTGTTGGTTGTAGTCATTGTCTGCTTAAAAACTAAAATCTGACAGAATGGAAAAAGCAGAAATTTACATGAAATTATGATAGTTTATTTGTTGTAAATGTAAATAGTAGCATTTCCAACAAAAGCAAGATGCAAACAATAGCAAATATATAAAGTGAAGTGAAAAGTGTCTAGACCAAAGCAGATTTACTTAACAATGCAGATTTAATTCAGTTCAATTCTGTTCAATTCAATATAGCACCAAATCACAACAACAGTTGCCTCAATGGCTTTATATTGTAAGGTGAAGACCTTGCAATTCAGAGAAAACTCCAACCCCCTATGACCAAGCACTTTGGTGACAACAGGAAGGAAAAACTCCCTTTGAACAGGAAGAAACCAGTGCAGCTGGTTGCCCCTCCCTGGTTCTGCCGGAGGTTTCTTCCTGTTAAAAGGGAGTTTTTTCTGTCACCAAAGTGCTTGCTCATAGGGGAACAGACTTAGCTCATTAACTGATTGTGTTTATTATGTTGTACGTGTTCATATATTGTCATGCCCTGGCAGTTCCAGCTCTCCCTCCCTGACTGTATGTTGCAGCTATTCCCTCTCCAGGAGATCTGGCCCAGAGGTTTGTCTTCAGCAGCTGTGGCTGGGATTTATCTGCACACCTGTTCTCTATGTACTCATGACCTGTAGGGGTTTTCTAGGACCAAGACTTTGCATCTACAAGTGATAATCTGGTTTCTAATTAAATTGTATTTGGCTTACCTTAAATGTGTATTTTAACCGTGGTGTTTTGTCTTCCTTCCAAGTTCCCCCTGGTGTGCCTGTTCAGGGATCTGTCTGGATAGGAAAACACCGTGAAAAGGAAAACTTAGTGGTGGAAACGTTTGGGGCCTGGGCCTGCCCTCTAATAGATCCTTAAGTCTTAAGTCCTTAACATAGTTAGCTTTAAGCTTTAAAACGAAGTTGTTTTATTGTCATGAAAAAACATGAAGTTGTCATATGGTGTTACCTAATGGTGTTATTTCATATTATACTAGGGGAAGAAAAAGTCAGTTTATTCTGTAATTATGAATTAAGTTGCCAGTTTAAAATGCAAGTGAGGATGTTCTCACCAGTGCTCACATAGTGCTGTTGTACTGTAACATGCTGGACTTTTTACCTATTGTGTCACAGTCACCCTCACAATAGTCCACAATCTTTGTGTTATTTCCATAGCAGAAGCTCCAATTGTGATACCCCTGAGGGTTGAAAAGCTAGCTTTTGAAACATCTCTTGCTTTTCACCTCACCCACTGTGCCTTTTATAAACAGTCAGTAATTCCCTTTGATGATGCCAACACAAAGGCCTTATGTCAAAGTACTTTTTTCTGATTTCTTTGTGGTTTAGACTAACTCGTGTTTTGACATTCTTTTCTTGCATAAGGATGATGATGATTGTGGTTGCCTGTGTGTATGCTTAACCACAAAATAACAACCTTGGATAGGAGAAAGCCACCATCATCATCATCCTGACCTTCACAGGCATAAGATGAGATACAATAGCCTTGATTCTGAGCACACGCACACTATCAAAGCCCGTGATCTATTTTGAGTGACATATCATTCTTATGGGAGTGCCAATGTGCAGATTGTGGGTGATGCAAGCAGCCTGCAAGAATTGCTTCCAATCTCTTGGTGTAGTAGGAAATGTACAAACAAAATTATCCTCCTTTATGTTCCACTGTTAACGTCCACAGTTAGATGTTTCCCAAAAATTTTAAAAGTTTGATAAATGTTTTAATGAACTTGTATCACTTCAGGAACTTGGTACAAAGGTGTAATTTTTTTGTTTTTTCTATGAATGTACATTTATCACTAAAATCATGTCATCACTGCATTAATCTGTATTTATTAGGTAAAGTTGTAACATGATGTGGCCATCGCATTATTACTGACCTCCATGGAATTATTTTGAAGAATCTATACCAGATTTTGCATTGATAATAATACAGATTTTTGTAAAAATGCATATGTGCACATTAATTGTGTAGTTTAAAAATGTGTTATGTCTCACTTATACAGGACATACAAACCTGAGCCTGTAATGTAACAAGAATATGTGGCTATTGTATCATGAAGTACGACGCACAAGCTTCCAACAAATGCAATTTTTGGCCATCTGCCTGCATCAACTCCAGCAGATAATCAGAATCAGAATCAGAATCAGAATACTTTATTGATCCCTGGGGGAAATTATTTTTTGTTACAGTGCTCCATTTTAAACCAACATTAAGACAAGACAGACAATACGCTAACTAAGAATAGTACAATATATACATATATATACATACATACATACATAAGTCACTTATAAATAAATATTTGGAAAAGAAACATGTGTAGTTGTAGCAGCAAACAGTGTGTTAAGTGGATGCGTTGTACAGGGAGATGGCCACAGGCAGGAATGATTTCCTGTGTCGTTCAGTGGTGCTTTTCGGTAATCTCAGTCTCTCACTGAACGAGCTCCTGTGACTGACCAACATGTCATGGAGTGGGTGGGAGGTGTTATCCAACATTGTCTTTATCTTGGACAGCATCCGCCTCTCCGACACCACCTTGAGGGAGTCCAGCTCCATCCCCACAACATTGCTGGCCTTACGGATCAGTTTATTAAGTCTGTTGGCATCTGCGACCCTCAGCCTGCTCCCCCAGCATGCAACAGCATAGAGGATCGCACTGGCCACCACAGACTCATAGAAAATCCTCAGCATTTTCTGGCAGATGTTGAAGGACCTCAGTCGCCTCAAAAAATAGAGACGACTCTGGCCCTTCCTGTAAAGTGCTGTGGTGTTTTTAGCCCAGTCCAGTTTATTGTCAATAAATAATAAAACTAGATGCTGTGATCAGTCATTGCATTAAGCCACTTTCAACAACATGTGTTGTTTACTGGCTTATACAAAAAGCCCAGAGGCACCGCCTGTGGCAGGATCCTGAATGATTCAGAGGCCCTCAGTCTGAAAGAGGCTTTAGGTCTTTTTTCAGGACATAAGTTGGCATTTGTTCTACTCCAATTAAGGTACATGTTCTCCTGAACTCAGTCACATTTTCTATGTTTGCTCTCACAGCAGTTATACTTTCATTTCCCACTATTTCATGATTGCACTTGCTTTACCTGAACACTACTTTCATCAAACAGTTCATGACTTTTCAGACTTAGAGCTAAAGGTCAGGAGTTATGAAGGAATATTTTAGTGCAAGTTTGCCTAAACAGAAGAAACTTATTTTCTTTTGTAGCAGTACACATTCAAAACATTTTTACTTAAGTTGTCTTAACTTAAAATCTCTAAGCAGCAATATAGCAACCATCCCTAAAATCTCACATGCAGGGGCCATTTTGTTATTTATTTGTGTTTACATCTCTAGCCACCAGGTGGTGCTTTTTTTGTTTCTGCATTTCTAATTGATTGTAACAATTTGGATGGAGAAAGTACAGCAGCTGGGCCCTCTGTTAATTAGTGAATAAGAATGTTTTGTTGGATTTTACTCATGGATCATTACTGGAATTATTAGGCGGTAAGATGAATTAAGGATTAAAATGAATGTAACTTTTGATCATGAACAAACTAAACATTAATTGAAAGTATGCATCATTAAAAAAGTCTATTGCAAGTTAAAATAGTCACTACATTATTCATAGAAAAATATGAAAACATATGTTCAGATTTTACAGCACGAATCATTCCTATAATTATGTTCATCTCTTATTTCACTAACATTTCACTTATTTCGTTTTTAATTTTAGAATTACAGTGAATACAAAAATTTAGTAAAGTCTTAAAAATCTCAAAATATAGCAGTCAGTGATTTTTAATTTAAAACGTGAATATGACCTTTTTAATGTTATATGAAAGGTTTTAGATAATGTCATAGTTTAAATTTCACATTAATTTCACATCTTGTAAAGCAACATTTAAGCCTATGTCATCTCATTTCTAGATAACTGGAAACAAAAATAGAAATATTAGCTATTTCAAAAAAATTACAATACAAGACAAGAAAAGCTTTTCTGTGTTAGACCTGTTATAATCATAAAGTTAAGTCAAACACTATACCTCAGAATGACAGAAAAGGGGCCGTTTTTGAGAAGTTAATATATATATATATACATATTTAAATATTAAAATCCACCAAACACACAGATTACAGAATGCAATCAGGTTTACAGAGATATTTAAGCTGGTGGAATTTCTAATCATTTTTTCATTATTAATAATGAGTTCACGTTATATTTACCTTAGTAAGTGTACCATTTAAAAAAGATCAAAGTAAATAAATAAATAAATCCTTTATTTTTCACAACTGTGAGGTTGAAATGATGACCCTGCAGGAATATACATTAATAGTAAACCACTCCAAATTGCTGAGCCACATATGGCTTACTGCTTAATGTTAGGGTTTGGCACAGGTACGATAAAGTACAAGTAATGACAGGTTAAATCACAAAAGACAGCAATGGTGCACAAAGGTTTCAGGTGTTAACGGTATTCCATGTGTTAAAATGTGGAAGTGAAGAATGAGAACAAAGAGAAACAAGAAAGAATGAATGGAAAAACTTCCTGCTAGTTCCACTACTAACAAATGCATGCCTTGAGTCATTAGTTACTAGACCATATTAGACCAGTTGTAATACATTGGTAATAATAAAACAGCAATCAATTCTCTATAGACGTGAAATGCTAAATTATTGTATATTTATTTATTTATCCTTTTTGTTACTCAATTATAATGTGTATTTCCAATGATTTACATGTAATTGCTAGTTTTTCATCATGGTGTCAACATCATGGCACTGCAGCGTGGTGACATGTTTTGTTAAAGCAACATTTATTGTGCTATTGCAGGGTTTTCATGACAGCCCTGCAAAAGAGGTCGCACCTTTTGATGTTTTGATGAACAATTAGTTTTTCTGCCATTCATGAATCAGAACTGGAGCATGGAACTGCAAAAACAGTTCACAATATGTGTTCTTAATGGCACAGGAACCAGTCAAAATATATCCACTTACATCAAGCTATATCCAGTCAGTGGAGAAGTTATGGGGAAATTTCCTATTTCCACTGTTTCGGACTCTTACAGTTATGCGCACAAATAGTTTTTTAAAATATTTGTTTTTAAACTTGAGAAACAAGATGTCGTCTCAAGTGTGCATGGCCCTGAGAGGCACTGGCTTCAGCTGCTATTGTCAAGGCTGGACAGAAAGAAACAGGCACAAGTTCTAAAAGAAAATGTATGCTGAGTGTAGGCAAACACACAAACTCTGAAGGTGAAAGTGGCAATGTTATGGGTTAATCACAAGAAATGCTCCTCTGACAGAGATTGTAGTGTGTTTTAATTTGGAATTATTGACTTCCGGAGCTCTTGTTGGAAATTGGTTGGGACACAAGGTTTAGTACGGAATACAATTAACTGACTGCTTCTGTCTGACCTCCACAGAAAAGTGTGGAGTAACATTATCACAGCTAATTAAACCCAGCAGGACTGGGTTTAATTAGCTTAGGACTGTAAAACTTCAAACTCCATGGTGTCCCCAATTGTAATCAGAAGTATTATTTGATACAAAATAGAAACACAAATTGGAAAGTAGAAACATGGTACCAAACTGGCAAAGAATAGCTTAAGTGTGTGCTGGGAAGTGATGTGTCAAACGATGCCTCAAAAGAAATATGAGTTTCTAATTAGAGATGCTGCTATCGGGGTAAGGTATTTTGGGTCCATTTACTCTAATAAAAATACTTTTAGGAATGTCTTGGACTTTGTTATAAGCAAGTTTTCATCACGTACTATGGAACTGTTCTTAATAATAAAGTAATTTCAGCACTTTTTGACTGAAAGGACAATTGACCTGCTTCGTAGCACATGGATTAAAACATTTTTCTCCCTCTCTTTGTTACAAGAAACTGGATCTACACACATCTCCAGTTTTGTTGTTTTGGAAAAGGCCAACTCAGAGCCACGTAGGCAGAGTCACCCGCCTGCCCAGCAGGAAGGTTCATGGCTCAATCCCCAAGCCTCTCTCTAATCTACCAGTAATACAGCTTGAGTCATGATAAAACAGGTCTGATGGAGGCAAATCCTGTTATCTTGGGTGGGGGTGGTGGCAGCCGTTGTTACAGGTACTGGATGAGTACAAGAAATGAACCAGAGTGTGGATTTTAGGATTAAACACACCAGAACAGGGTCTGAGAGGTAACACATGCATCGTGAACCTGAATGTGTCCTTTCTCTCTCTCTCTCTCTCTCTCTCCCTCGTGTCTTTCTTTGTCTCTCACAGATGCATTCACACGCAAAATCTAAAAGTACAGTAGAGCACACAATTTGAGTTCAAGGAGGTTGGCTCCTAATGGAAATGCATTTCAGCTGCTGCCACACCTCATCTTCTATATTGCTTTTTCATTGAAAAGAGGGGCTCTTTGACTAGAGGAATACAGTTTTTGTAGGCTTTTGTTCCAACACTCCCATCTCATAGAAGGACACATTAGCCCTTTATCTTTCAGAGAAATGTTGGCACATTATTTCTCCTTTATACCATTTCATACTGGTCTCTCACACTCAGATCTAGTCAAAAGAGATATGAGGGAGGTTTTTATGCGATCGTCTCTTTTTTGTAACTTGTTGCCTAATAGCTGGAAAACTTAAAGTATACTATAGGTCGGAACAAACTATGATGTCTCATTGGTATTTTATTCACATTGAGTTAGTGACACAGAAAATGAATTCACATGTTTTTTTAATGCTTAGTTCTGATTGATGCCAAGTCCATTTTACACTTGTGGAATTTCAACAAATCAAACACAGATTAGAAAACAGATAAATATTTATTGATATTTAGCAAAGAGATTATTAAGTCAGTAAAACGGAATATTCACTGCCACAAACTAGAGTGATTTTTGCTTATCCTTCATTAGAGGGGCAATGACATAAGACCTAAATGCACTTCTTTAGTGGCACGTTGAAATGCATCAAGTTTATAGTTAACAGCTCTAATGTGCAGCTGTCGCAGTAGAAATAAATAGTGGTTCTGAGAGTGCACTGGATGTTAAAATAAATGTATTCAGTTATGAATTTACAAGATTAACAGTTTTCTTCAGCATTGCTCTCTCACACCTTAATTGCAGCACCTGTGTTGTGTTTTGGTGTTATACTTTTTATATCTTCTCCCCATGACCTGTTTCTTTTTGTTAAGTGAGGTGGTTTAATATCTGATCAAACGCGCATGCGCAGTGCTGAAAAAGCACAGCGGTAAGCGAGAATGAGAATGGGGAAAGCAGATTGTTGAGTGAAACGGATGAACCAGAATTGGTTTGTAAAAATGGTGCAACTGAACTGGTTTGGTGTTTGTCCGTCAGATACACAACAAAGCACATTTTTTTTGTAGAACATGCAAGGTGCTCGTAAATCTGGGAGTAATCTGGGCCCTAAACTCTGTACTTTAAGGTCCCGAAGTCAAACGAACATCACTGAGAGTTTAAAACTGTCTAAATTCTTTGATCTTTAATAAAATGATCAGCCTTGCTGCTTTACCAGGTTTAACTGTGATGTTTAACATCCAGGCATCCATGAAAACAGAATTCATTACATTTAACGGAGTTAGAAGTTAG
Organism: Maylandia zebra; assembly: GCF_041146795.1. Lineage (NCBI taxonomy): Eukaryota > Metazoa > Chordata > Actinopteri > Cichliformes > Cichlidae > Maylandia > Maylandia zebra. The sequence continues at coordinate 13,391,550 of NC_135167.1, forward strand.
CAGGAAGTTAGCTCGCTAGTTTCGCTAGTTACCTAAACATGATATAGCATGTTCTGACTGAGAGATTTCTGAAAAAGTTCAAACGTACAGCTCTGCTGTCACTTCCAACATAAATGAAGACAGGAAACTACACAGCAGTGACGTTTTTAGGGTTACTGAAGTTAATGATGTGCTACGTGATCGCTAGCGACACAGCTGTGTTAGCATAACATAAACAGTGAAGCTGCAGGATGAACGCTAACACTTTTCCACTCGATAAAAGTTAACGTGAAGGTTCCTGATGATTAGACAAATGCAATAGCATGGCAGGATGCTGTAAACGGACCAAATTTCCGTCAGGAGAACAACTGAGAGAATCCATCCACAATACGAGATTAGTCATTAATATACTGCAACAACATGGGAAAAGAGCAGCTGTGATAGAATAAAGCATTAATGAATCAATGGTACAGAAGTGGAGGAAGCAAGAAGAATGAGTTGAATGAAGTTTGATTTATCTGACTACTTTGTTTCGCTTAATGTGTCTTATAATCCCGTGCACCTTGTGGTCCGAAAAATGCGTACTGCACACTGCAGTTTAATGTTGCAAAGCACCTCTTTTTAACTTCAGTGGATATTATACATGGTTATGCTCAGGATATGTCAGCCCATTTCTACTGGAAATGCCTTTTGGTTAAACTTTCAGCAAGGAATTTGCATTTGCACTGTTAAATATTTATATAGCTTTAATGCACATAAAAAAACAGCTGCTTGTTTAAGTAAAATAAATGGATCGGGGTTTTTTTGCGCTAGTAAAGTTGTGGAGTTGTATTTTGTCTCGCAGAAATTATATCGTCAGTTGTATCGTTATCGCAAATGTTCAAATATATATCGTGATATATATTTTTGGCCATATTGCCCTGCCCTAAAGTGCAGTTCCTCTAATACCACACACCTCTTGCTTTTAATAATGTGTCAGATGCTTTATTAAAAAGACAATACAAACCCCACAGTGTTTTCATTGTTGTCCGTTTGTAATGAATTGAAAATTCAAATCTTTGGTAAAACTTTTAAAAAAAATGTTCTCATCGTTTGGCAACTTGAAAAGTAGTAAATTTTCCTTGTAATTGGAGAACAGATGTTCATCTCCACTTTTATAAATTGGAGTGACCGTTGCAGTTTTTTGTTTTTGTTTTTTGGAAAAAAAAACTTATTTTGACCTCAGGACTTCTTTATTTTGCAGCACCAATTAAAGGTATCACCGAAATAGCCTGATGGAAACTCAAATGTTTTTTTCAGTGCCATGTTACGGAGTCCTCAGCTCTTCAGCAACGTCTCAAGTCTGGCCAGTCACCTCTCCACAGGCCTCTCATCAGTTCAAATTTAATTCATACACCCACTGGTCAAACCCTGAAATGGTTTCAAACCAGAACTATCTGCAGACCGCAGCTGATTGAAATATAAATCTAGTATCTATTTTCACCACTTTTTCATACTGAATATTGCAACATATACTCTAATGTTACAGTAAGAATAAATGAAGTAGAAGAAGACTACACCTGCACGAGTTTTACTGCAAACAGAAAACCTGGACTCAGAATAAAATGCAGACTCAATAGTGGCGTTAGATTAAAAAAAAAAAGTCAATGCTATTCTATGCTTCAAATCAAATCCACATTTAAGCATCTGTGAAAATGTTTTTAAGGTGAAATAAAATACTCCACCTGTGTTCAACACTGGTTAGCTTGCTGCTGTGGGCTCAGTGTAATAAGTTTGGGCATCTTGAATGACTTTATCATTATTTACATCAACTCAGATAGTCTTTCAGTTGTGGACTTGACAGAAGATGATAATTTTCAAAAGTAAATGGAGAAATTAAACAGTATAGGGTGTGGAAGGGTGTGGTGTGTCCTGCTTTATTCGACATGTGGTTTAGCAGGTGTAAATATTGTTCAATATACATTTCTGAACACATTTAAACGATACATTTAAATTTAAACAACTAAAAGGAGGAAAGAAGACTAAGTAGTCCTAATCCAGTGGCTGCGCCGACTCACTTTGCTCAGTTTTTGTAAATATGAGCTCTTTGATAGCCTGTGATTATCCACAAGCCTTGCCATTCACTGACGCAGGCTGAAGGCTAACCAATTAGCCTTTGGCCTGTGGAGAGTGATACCCCGGCTGGTTTTGTTGTCGTGTGGTTATCTGTGGTAGTGAAGCAGTGAAACCCACACTTATGGTGTCAAGAGACTTTGGTTCTTTTCATACAGTCTGACACCACTGATGAGCTGAGACTGCTGGAGAGTTATGACTCCAAACGCAGAGCAAACAAGATGATAATATGCTTTGTCATTCAGATAGGCCCTCTGCCAGTCAGATTTATGGTATACAGAGTGTAGACTTGTTAAATTATTCTCTGGACATATTTTCTCACATCTGTTGCAAGGAGTATTTATTAAAAGCTGTTGTTTGAGCTACATTTTGTGACTTTAACATGCCCAAATGTATCAGTGAGAAATGGTTTAATCCAGTTGAGGCGCACTAAAAAAAAAACCCCGAAAAGCAGCTTAAATCAAACCTAATTGTTTGTATCATTTGTGATTTTTCTTTCTTTACAGTAATCCTAGATCAAATATTGCTGCATGCTGTGTCTGTATGCTTCCTCTTTGATGGAGTGAGTTCCAAATGAAAATGTGTCACCTGTTCTATAATCCTTGACAGGAGAGTATATTAAATGTTAATCCCTTACCACTGGAAATTGTGACAATAAGTAAAACGGGCTGGAGGAGTGGGAAGAGATAGAAGTGAATAAGATTTTACAATGCACACACTGAAGTTTGAGATAATAAAGACCTCAGATGATTGAGTTTCTTTTTTTTTTCTTCCTGAAACTCATCCACACGATCACAAGTATCATGTTATTAGGTTCCTCTTTTGACTCTGTGTCCGCTGAGAACATCTGAGATTAGTCTTGGATCGGTGCTCAATGTTGCTCCCTTCTGTGGCCAATTTGTATTCACTAGACAGCAGCTTTAGAAGTAACAGCACAGAAGAAACAATTAGAGCTATAAAAGCTGATAGCTTGGGGCTCTGTAGACCAACTCTACCATTACTGAGTTATTAGATGGTAAGGGCTGGGACTGTTGGTGGTGTGTGTGTGTGTGTGTGTGTGTGTGTGGGGGGGGGGGGCTTTAAATGAAGGTATGGGTTTGAGGAGAAGCAATAAGTTGGGGGACTGAAAAGCAGTACGAGGAGAGGCAAATGTAGGAAAAAGGAGACATGCAAGGAAAGTTGAATAGAAATTAAAATGAAAGAAACATAAGTGAAGTGGGGGGTTTCTAGCTGTGGGATATAGTAGTTAAGCAGTTAGGTGAGTTGGGATCAGGATAACATGACAGATCAAGGGGTGAACTAAGGAGGCACCACACAAGTGACTGCAGGCAATGAAGAGCAGCTGGTGAGCAACGTGTTTCACAGGAAAACCCCTGTAGATAAGAAGGCAAAAGAGAGGAAAGTAGTGTCAAGTCAACTCAGTTTAGTTTTAGTTTCATCTGTTCTCTCAACCCATTTCAGGGTAAGCGTCACTGGGCAAGAGGAGGTGTACACCCTAGACGGGTCACCCGTTTATTTAAGGACATCATTAAGCAAATAACACAAATATGATAGCTATAAAAAAGTTTTTTCTTTTAGTTGCAAGTTGTTAGTAGGCATGTCTCCTGAAGTCTACTGTCATTGCTTTTAGATTTTTATATACCCCTAATCGATTTTTTGACAGTGTGTTTTAGCTTTAAAATGACTGCCTAAAAGAACTAAATCTAGTGAACTTATACTTTACTTTTAAATTCCCGTCTTGTTGTGTCTGTGCGGTCTTTTTTGTTTTTCTTACCAATTAATAGTCACAGTCTGTTGTCTGCTAGCTGCAAGGAATTTTATCAAAATAAGTGCAACCAATGATGATTTAAGAAGGCAAAAATATTTTAAGGAGCATTTACAGCATTTTTAAGGAGCAAACTAAGGTTTCATAGTCTTCTCGTTGTTAAAGAAGTTTATGACAGTTATTTGTTGTCATGTGAAGGCTGTGTGCAGGCAGGAGTGGTGGAAAGGAGAACCCAATGTGCAGAGACACTGGGGCAAAATCATGAACTCAAAACAGCTTTAATGCCAAATTCAAATGTAACCAAACTGAGAATACAAATAAACTTACACAGGCAACCAGAACACACAGCATAGGATGAGGGTAGATCGTAACACAGACTAAAGAAAACACGGGGCTTAAGTACACACAGGGAGCTATCAGGGAATGAGAGGCTGCAGGGAAACACAGCAGGGACAAATCAGGCCTATCGAGACAGGGGAAGCAAAACCATACACATTAACATAAGACATGGACCTTGACAAGGGGAGACAACAATTAAGGAACACAGACAGAAACCAGAACTCTAAGAAACCAAAAGACTAGAAATAATAAATAATATCAAAATCAAAGTTCAACAATAATTTAAACTCCAAACTCTGGGTCGACGACCCAGGTCTCCTAACATTTGTTGATGAAAGTTTGAATTTCAGGGCTATAGCTCCAACATATAATGGCTTTACATGCTCTGCTGAACAGACTGAAATCCTTTACATGCATTGCAGTTATCAAAAGTATAGTACCACTGTTTCAAGTACTCATTTCAGATTTTAAACTATACCATGCCTTTTTGTTTGTTCCAGTTTTTATGTACACATTTGGTGAGGTTTGAATAGAAAAAAAATAATTAATCTAAAAAATTAACCAAAATAAAACAAAAAAGAAAGAGAAAAAAAATACATTGAGTGACCTTTTCTTTTTTTCAAATGCACAGTACATGGTTTAATAGGTCCTAAAAAGATCCGTTTTCCTTTCGACACTGTATCATGCATGCTATCAATTTACTTTTATACAGTATACACCCACAACAGCAACAGAGACTCAGGTTCAGGTTTCTTTATCTGTAAATGGTGCGCTTCCACAACATCTATTACCCCGTTGTTCATTCTTCCATGAGATACTTCACAGCTTTAATTAGAGTCCACTGCACGTGTGTTTTGAAATCCAGACCTCCCAATCCAGTTAAATATAAGGGGAACAAATTGTGATTACTTGATAACAGACTGTGTTCAGTCTTCCCCATTAGCTATGCTCCATTAGCATAAATGAGATTTTTTCTGACTATAAATCACAATAGTTTTGCTGAGCTGCTTACTGTAATGCAACACTTTGTTTTTCTTTTGGGATCTGTATGTCTACAGCTATCATTTAAGACTACAAAACAATCAAAACCAGAATATAATCTAGACAACACTTTTCTTTCTTTTTGTAGTCTTTTTGAAGTCCCTCTAAAAAAAAACAAAAAAAACAGGTTCCTTTACAAAAGACCTCTTATGACAAACATAATGCAAAGAACAGACTGGTTCTAAGCACTCTCACATCATCTTCTACTTAAAGGGTTGCAGCTGAGGTTAATTTAGAAAGTTAAAATTCTTATGATAGGGTGCAGTAGACATGATTAACCTGATCTTGCTCTCTAACATTTGTGCAAAATGCCCCCAAACTTGTTGTCGTCAACTCTACAGCAATTTGTTTACTGTGTTTTTCGCAAGTGTCTTACACAGCAATTTATGGGTGCAGTATCATCGTAAATTATGTCTAGCAAAAACAGTGCTGCTCAAAAGAGGAAGGACGGAAGAGAGGAGGATAGGTATACCTCCAAGACTTTGGACTGCTGTGTGTTGATTTACTGACTAACTAATAGTGGTGTGCGGATCGACAGTGAAATATTGATTCCTCCGTTAGCACATATTTGTGTTCTAGAATTGATTCTCATATTAAAATATAGATATTTAAGTAATTTGGGGTAAATTTATCTTTAACAGGAACACAGTGGAAAGTAACTATATTATTGGGATCGTCTGAATGACTGTTAGGAACAACTACTTCTTCCACCTGTCATAGTTGTTTGTGAAAAATGGCTGTAAAAATGTATCTAAAAGTTTACGTGTGCTCACTCACTCGCTTGACAATAATAGTTGATCATAAACGGAGCCAAGACGCAGTTTGTGACACATGTGGCAAGACTGCAAACCTTGTCAAACACAAACAAAAGTAAATCATAACACAGAATATGATGATGAGTTTAGGATGAGGTAACTAAAGAGGATGAGAGGGACAGGTGCTACTAGGGCGAGACAGATGTTGCTCGCTGAGTCCTTTGGTGCTGCATGCAGGCGCTGTCCAGGTACAGAGGGAGAAAATGTGGAACTGTTAGCGACGTGTACCACTGTTGCTGAATTTTGGAAAGCGACTTACATGTAGGCTTAGGTTTTTGTGTTGGTGTTTAAACAACACAAATTCCCAGCATCCTTAAAACCTAAAACCAAATGTAAATGATGAACAAAAAACTTTTTAACATTGGCAAACCATGTAATATATATTATATAATATAAAACTAGGACTAACTAAACTAGGATTAATTACTCTTTCTTCATGTGTCATGATTTGTCAACTCTTTAATAAAGAGAACTATTTATTACCTGTAAAACACAATATTTTTTTTAAATCTACTTTTAACTGGCACTAACAAGAGGTCACATATTACTCCAGCATTGGTAAAGCTCCCCAGTATATCTCTGACCTGTTGAAACCTCATGCTTCTTCCCGAGCACTTAGGTCTCCAGGTCAGAAGTTACTGTTCGTCCCACGTACTAGGTTCAAAACATGTGGGGATCGAGCTTTTCTGGCACCGAGGCTGTGGAATTCTCTTCTGTTGTCTTTACGTTGTGTAGACTCCATTGACTCTTTTGAAAAGCAGCTGAAGATATTTCTATACAAACAAGCTTTTAATTAATTTTTTCATTGTTTTATATTATTATTTTATTTATATTTCTGGTTTTATTGTGAAGTACTTTGTGATTTTTATCTATGAAGAGTGCTATATAAATACATTTTACTTACTTACTTAGTATAAACTACACACCTTATGCTGCATTCCCACCCTCACCTCTGTTTCGCTCTGTATGCAGACTCTCTGTTCCACCTTGTCCTCTAGGAAAATCCTGTGAAAAAGCTTAGAGTAGCTTTTTTTTTACCAGTGTCTGACTTCACCTTTTATTTGCTGTGCCCTTGTGTCCTGCATGCTAGTCAAGTCAAAATAACACTCCAGGAAATCTCAATACTCAGGCACATGCAGTATTCTAAGGATACAGTTAGCACTTTGTTTGGTGTTACTACGTCCACTGTGAAATACTGTAGAGGTTCACACCAAACCCCATATAAGAGTTCAAGATTTTACAGGTGATGTTTCCCTGGGAAACACCCAGCTCTAGATATGCAAATCTTTCATAGGGAAACAATTGAGCAACAACAAAGGAGTAGATGGAATTTAAATTTACTCATAGAGGCAGCAACTTCACTTTACTTATACATTCATCAAAAGCTCTCATCGTGTTTAGGATCCTACTTCTCTCTACTAGTTTGGAGGATGTTATAATATCTGCTAAACTCTCTCACTCTGTCTTCTGTTATCACTCCTTCAGCTCACCTGGGCCTGGCTACATCTGCCTTTTAATTGCCTGTGTTTCAATCCCCACAGTGAAATTCAACACCTCATTAAAGCCTTCGGCAAAAGCTGAATCATTCAGTGAAGAAGAGGCAATTAAAGGGATGTTGGCAAGGAGTTCCTTTTGGCTGATTTATTGATTGGCTGACTGTGGTTGGTTCTTTTTTTTCATTTGAAGTCTCTCCAAACTGTCATTTTCGGAAAGCAAAATGACATCTGGTTAGTTCATGTAGTTGTGAGATATCATAATTTGCTTCAGAGAATACTTGCACTTACGTTATAAAAGGACTTTAAGCAAAAAAAAAACTTAAACAAGAAGATTAAACATCTCCTGGAATAAAACCCTTGAGAATTGAATCATTCTGTGCAAGTAACACATACATGATTAATTTAATCAGTTATGGAGAGTAATTTACAGAGAAAGTCTTTACAGCCAGAGCTTTCGACATTTGAGAATGAACAATAGAGAATAACCTCTCGGTGTTCAAGGTGAAGCTCAACAGAAACCAGCGTATGACTGCTCACAAAGCAAAACATATCTCACAAGTATACTTGCTTCTTAATTATTTCTCCCCATAATATTTTTGTTTGTTTTTAACAAACTAGCATTCATTCAGTTTGAGAGTCACATCACATAACTGAAACAAAACCAGTATATGGCTTTGAGAATGAAAGCGCCACATGCAGGAAGAGTATTTTTTTAATGCGTCTTATTTTCTGTGCCTGTGAGTACAAGGCTAGGTCTTTAATTTGAGCTGCATCCTAGCAAAGATGATTAATGGATTTCCTATGCACCCAGATATCTTCTCACAGGTGATTTAAAGGTATAATAATCCTTTACAATATTGCACTGTGGTTTCCAGACCATTAAAATAACACCAAATGTGTCAGAGGAACACAAACAGTTCATTTAAAACAGATTGCTGGCCTAGCACAGGACTGGGCCCTAGACACTGGGGAGCTATTGCAAAAGTGTCACTTCTCTGGTTGTTTTCGAGGAAGAAAAATGGGAAATTCTTAGTATGGCTCATATCTCAGATTTGCTGGATAATCCAGACACTTACATTCTCTTTCTTGAATAGCTGACAGTTACTCAAAGACTACATGTGCTTCTTATTACATAAAAAATGCTAAACTCAAGGAGCTTTTTTTAAACACATTGTTCACTGCAGCAGTTCAGTGTTTTCCATGGTGGATTAATCATCAGAGAATTAAAAAAAAATGGGATGTAAATCTTTCCCTTTGTATAACAATTTTAAAACTGACTTGCTATATGTAGGAAATGATGTATTTTATTCCTGGCTGGTTGAACACATAATATCCTGTGATATTAATTTCTGAGCAACTTCTGTGTCAGATAGGTGTTGAAATATACACAACAAGAGAAAACTATACTGTATGTTGTGAACAGGGGTACTACACATAGATTTCTATTAGAGGTCCTCTCACATAAATTCCTTTCTATGAGTATATTGTATATTTTACTTTTTACTGCATTATTGCCAACTTAGCCACTTTTTGTTTGATCGTGGGCGATCGTGGCTCAAGAGTTGGGAGTTCGCCTTGTAATCGGAAGGTTACTGGTTCGAGCCCCGGCTCAGACAGTCTCGGTTGTTGTGTCCTTGGGCAAGACACTTCGCCCGTTGCCTACTGGTGGTGGTCAGAGGGCCTGGTGACGCCAGTGTCCGGCAGCCTCGCCTCTGTCAGTGCGCCCCAGGGTGGCTGTGGCTACAATGTAGTTTGCCGTGAATGTGTGTGTGAATGACTGAATATGTAAAGCGCTTTGGGGTCCTGTATTTGTGTAGTAAAACGCTATACAAATACAGGCCATTTACCATTTACTGTACCTTTAGACATTTGGCAGTGATGATTAACACTACCGCTTAGTGCTCAGAAATCAAGGTCCATGCTTACTAAAGAGTATTATGCTTTAGTAACATTTCGTAATATTCAATACGTCTTCTTGCCTTTGTCATTCCGCCTGGGAATGACAAATTGCAGCAGTTATATTACCTTCTGGTTGGATATACAGTATGTCTTTAAATGTTGTTTTAGACCTCCGAATCTCTGCCAGCTCAAGTTTGAAGAGATCAGGTTTTTCCTCAAGAGAGTGCAGGAGTATGCTGATGAACTTGATTAAGGGCAAATATTATACTTTACAGAAATTTAAAGAAGTTTATTTCAGACAAAATTTATTGCAACTCATTTTCAGATATTATTTGATTTGGTAAGATTAGTGAAGACATGGAAGTCGTCTGTAAGGAGTTTGTGGCTACAGTCATAATTGTAGCCACAGGGAATCTAGGTTAGCATAATCAGACTGCCCCTGTGACTCGACAGGTAATTAAAGATGAAATCTTTGATTATAATATTATATCCAATATCCTCTCTTTTTGGTCAGCCCGTCATATTTTAAAAAGCTGTGATGAAGCTGGACTGAAATCAGTTTGAAAAACCATGAACATATGCAACTCAGTAATAAATCTCTCATATCTGTTTTAAATGTCAGCGGTCTTGTAAAAGTGAACAAAAAGCTAACTGTGAAAGTACAAAATATCCACAAACCCAAATGATCTTAATAAAACTGTTCATTCTTCTACTCCATATGATTTTAGTCTGAGATTAAAGATAACTTTCAAATATCTGACTCCCCAATGTGCTACTGAGTACTGCCCCAAGTGTACTTAAATATGAACACAAAAATCACCATTTTGCATCATAAAGTCATTGTGTATATTTGTGAAAAGGCAGAATTTCATAGCTGATCAATCATCAAATAATTGGAACAATAATTGACTGGGAAGGCAGCATTTTTTTTATACATCAAACAAATAACTATTAATGATCTAAATGTCCTTTCTTAATTATAGGTATAATACATTAATACCTGAAACAAATGGCAGTAAAGTATCACTTGCCTTTGTCTGACCATTACCCACTTACTATGTGGGAAAACTGCCAAAAGAAAAGTAGTTAAAACCCATCTGCAAAGCAATAGCAGAGAGGTGAGAAGCTACAGGTTGTGTACTTTTGGCTGTCAGGCACTTAAAACACTAGACAGCTCTCTGAGAGTAGGGAGAGACAAAGGAGCTCAGCCACAACAAAGACACTAAGCTAAGCCATTCTGAGAGTTGAAATCCTCGTTGTAAACTCTCTCATACTGAAAACACAAGAGCATGCGCACGCACACACACACACACACACACACACACACACACACACACACACACACACACACACACACATTTATAAATTTAGTCAATTCAGCATTAGTCAATACACATAAAAATAATCATGCCATGACTGAATCCCCACTAACACTCTTCTCCTGTCAGGTCTGCAACAATATTGTTTGGAGAAGCTGGTATTCTGGATGGCCGTTCGGGGGGAAAGAAGTGGGCCATCAGCAAATTCAAAGCCTGTATAACATCCTTCTTCAGCATTCATCACATTCACTTTTTTTTTCTTCTGGGGCAGAAATAAGTCTTTGGGATGTGTCTATCCTTTACTGCTGTGAAGTCACGACCTATATTTTTGCAGTTATGTCAAGATTGTGGGTGTGCATTTTCCAATTGGAAGACTAATTCTAAAGCTTGCAATGCAAGCAAGCATGTCAAAACTGAACAGAGTATCAATAACCCACCTCTTAAAGAAGTAATGGCCACCCCTGCTTGCTCTGAAGGTGACTTTGTTTAAGTAATGACTGTCACAAGGACCTATGTTGAAACTTGAATTGATTTGCAGTTATATTTTCTACCTCTTGTGCTTAAAATACATGCATCAGTTATTGCTGTATATGCTGATGCCAAGGTCATTTTGAACGTAAGAATGATAGAGTCTGACATTAGCCCCATTGCCTCTGAATGGGCAGATGCTTTGCTTCGGAAAGTAGGTTGCCAAGTGTCTGCTTTGATAACCCATCGGGGCTGGCTGAGAGGAGTTGGCAGGCTTGTGTAGGGAAACTCCCTGTGCATTTACTCAATGTAGATAGACTCTGCTGCATTACCATTTAAAGCACAATGAACACACAAAATCATATGGCTATATTTCACTCATAGGCACGCACACTCTTGATATACAGCAAATACAAATGCGAGGAGAGCACCAGTGCAGTTACACATGATCAGAGGCATTTACTTTATGAAAATTTTAATTCATTATTTATTTACCATTTAGCTACCCCTAATTAACTAGATACTTGAAAACTAGACACAACTTGTAAATGTTTCTCAACCATGATACCTTTTTATAATCAACTTCTCCTTTTCAATGTTCCTTTCAAACAGTTAATACAAATTATTGTTCTCAACATTAGAGTATTTTGACTTTTTATTGTCTCTTATTACACTCTAATCCACAGCAATTTCATTCCATCTGTCATGTCCAATAATAGCTGAAAGAAAAGGTTTTACCATCTAGAATTTGCCAATATATTCTCACCTTGGGAGTTTCACATTCATCTTGTAGTCTGTTCATTTCATGATTCATTCAGCTGAGTTGGGTTGTACAAAATTCAGAAGTATTTGCCATTCAAGGCATCTATTTTTTCTATTGACTCTGAAGTGTGTATTTGCATTTGTAAGCTTTGTTCATTTGATGCTGATCTACAGTGAAGTTATAGTTCTTTCATTTACTTGTTTTTATCATAGCACATCATTTACTCTTTTTAGGTAGCTAAATATTTAGAATTTTTCATTTTTATAATCCCTTTCCATTAGCACACCACTGTGATCTTTTACACTCACATGATCATTGTGCACTATTTAACATATTCATTACTCATTTTAAATTTTGTTCCTACCTCCTCCTTCTCCACTTTATTCTCCTGTGGTTGATGACCTCTTTTGTTTCAGTGGTGGCAGGAGGCAACAGCGGTGAGTGCAGGGATAGTGACGCTCAGATAATGAGAGCTGACTGTCAGAGGGCAGGCCTGAGTGTCTTAGATGCATTGCCTGTACTGCTGAAGTCTCTCTAAAAACAGCTTCCCACCTCCACAAACACATTCACAAATAATTATTAAAAAATAATAATAAACTTGGTCTGAATGTTTGTAGTTTCAACAGTTTAAAATCACAAGCTTTATTAAGTATATATATGACTCTGTGAAAGTTAATATTGCATTTACTGATGTGAGTTTGCATATACTCTGTTTAGATGATATAATCCCTTTGATTCATGCAGGCTACTGTAGACAGTGTGGAAATTGTGGTTTGTGCTATATCAGTCACTTGTTTGACCCTTTAAAAAGCAACTACTTTCTTTTTTTTTTGACATTTAAGTTTTTTATTGATTTTGCAACATATACTTAAACTTAAACTAAAACAAAACAAACAAACAAAAACACCCACAAGAAAACTGCTGGTGTGCACCCCTGCCCTTACAAGTCTAAAAGAAAGAAAAGAGAAACTAACTAAGAGTGGGTTCCAAGAGAAGAAACACAGAAATGGGCAAAGAAATTGACGGTTAAGTAACATTTGGACCGGTGGTCACTGTTATTGGTCCTTCAAATCACAATAATATGGTCATGATTTCCTGTTTGCTTCAAATAGCTCCAAAAGTAGTCCCAATGTTCATGTTTGTCTTCTGTATCATTTTTAAGTGACAATTTTTTCAACAATTTTCTTTTCTTTGTGGTCACCATGTTTAAACCCCGTTCATGGTAGGACTGGGCGATATGGCCTAAAATCCATATCACGGTATAATTTGAAGCATGTGCGGTAACGATATATATCACGATATATTCTTTTCTTCTGTATAACGTATTTTGCACACTATAAGGCACACTTAAAATCCTTTAATTTTCTCAAAAATCGACAGTGTGCCTTATGTATGAATTCTGGTTGTGCTTACTGACCTCAAACAGATTTTATGTGGTACACGACGCGCAGAAATCTGTCAAAAATGTTTTAGTATGACTTTGGTAAGCTATGAAGGCGCACCACTTGATGGCTTGCCAGAGCATTATGGCTACCATAGTCAGGAGCCTCGCGGAGTAATCGGGGTCTAAAACTCCGTCTGCTTCAGGACCCAAAGTCAAACGATCACTGCGGCATCACTGAGAGTTAAAAACTGTCTAAATTCTTTCATCTTTAATAAAATGATCAGCCTTGCTGCTTTACCAGGTGTAACAATTAAGTTTAATATCCAGGCATCCATGAAAACAGAATTTATTAAATTCAACAGAGTTGGAAGTTAGCTCGCTAGTTTTCACCTAAACATGATATAGCATGTTCTGACTGAGAGATTTCTGAAAGAATTAAAACGTACAGCTCTGCTATCACTTCCAACATAAATGAAGACAGAAAACTAAACAGCAGTGATGTTTGTAGGGTTACTGAAGTTGGGCTAGCTGGTATATAATGATGTGCTACGTGATCGCTAGCAAAACAGCTACATTGGCTTAACATTAGTACAGTGAAGCTAAAGGATGAACGCTAACTTTTTTCCACTCGATAAAAGTTAACGTGAGGGTTTCTGGTGGTTAAGGACAAATGCAATTGCATAGCAGAATGCTATAAACGGACTAAACTTCAGTCAGGAGAACAACTGAGATAATCCACCCACAATACAAGGTTAGTCATTAATATACTGCAACAACATGGGAATAGAGCAGCTGCGAGAGAATTCAGCATTAATGAATCAATGGTAGGGAAGTGGAGGAAGTGCAGTTTTTGGCTTTCCTCATATTCCAAAAGTGCTTCGTCTCTTTCCTATTACTGTCGCCCGGCATAATTTTTTAGATGATGTTGTTTGCAGCCGCTGCAATGCTTTCGACCAAAACAGGCTCAGCTCGTTGACACCAACAACATGCGCTATCATGGTATAGTCAAAATCTCTACTGTTGGCCAAATTTATATCGTTTCTACCGTATACCGTTTATACCGCCCACCCCTAGTTCATGGTATTAATTATAAAACAACAGTTGTTATTCGCTAGCATACCATATACCCTTGAGTATAACCCAAATTAGTGGAACACTTGTTCAAAAGTGGAAAAAAAAACTAAAAACCAACAGAGCCCAATGCACTGTAAAAGTTTCCATTAAACACACAAAACAAAACAAAAAAACAGGTTTCAAGTATGTGCAGTGTCACTCACTCATTGACTATGGGCTCAAAATGTGGTCATAAATAGTTTGTACTTGTAAAAAAGATTTGTATGTGTAAAAAAGATTTGTATGTGTAAAAAAGATTTGTGTGTGCGTAAAAAAGATTTTACTCGTTACCCCTACACAACGCACGATGAAGGCCAAAATCGGTCCGATCACTCAAAGATCGGCTCAAAATGGGCCTAAAACCGAACAGTGTAAGCCCAGCATTAGAGCAGCAATGTTTGTTCCGCTCAGAGAAAGGGAAGAATGGGAAAAGGAAAACACCTGGCTGGAAAAAGTTAATATGGGCATGTGCAGTGAATATCAGCGCTATGTGGCCAGAAGTGTGATAATATAACTTATTTTGTGTAATAAAAAACTGCAAGGATAGATGATTACAACAAATTGATGACTAATACATAAAAGTAATACATAGATGAATAATGATGATGAGTTATGATGCGTAATCATGGGAACAAGCGGGTTTTCAAATGGGAGCAGCTGATTAGCATTAGAAAAGCTGAAATAATACCTCAACTGAAGCCAATTGTACTAAATGCACTAAATGTGCACTGTTACAAGAATATTTTTCGTTCTATTGTTTTCTATTATTTTAAGTTAAGCAGGACAGAGTTCTTTTAAAGAAAGATTTACTTATATTCTCAAAAGTTAAGCATGACAGGCTTCTGTTTAAGAAAGAGACCTGTTTTATTGTGTTAATGTTGTCATTTTGAGCTAAAAATAAATGGCTAAATGATCATTTATTTCACATGTGTTCATATCACAAAGAATAGAATATGCATCTACTTAAATCAACTTCAAGTCAAATGGTTAAAAAAATAATTTCACACACAAAAAAAGAGCTAGAAAATTCACCACACTGGGAAGGGTGAAGACAACTGGGTCGCCCGGCCCTGGCCACGAGGTGTCCCTTATTTATTTTTCAGGGAGTTGGCAACCCTACTCCCGTCTAGCAATGAAGAGAGAAAGAGATGCAAATATAGAGGAACTAAAGCAACACAACTACAACTAGTGTTCTTTTTGTTTTTTTAATTGTCACATTGTTTGTGAAGACTCTTTTCATTCATTAAAAAAAAAACTAACAATTTTGCTTTCAACCATTTCTGCATGTTGTTTATGTCACTGCCTGGAGAGCTGGGATTGTAACACAAAATGATTATCTACAGTTGGTGAGAAATTTATTAAAAACACTGTCTCCCTTTACTCCCATAACAGCTTCAGTTGTTGGTGTCATTGATCCCTCAAGATATTAAAGCATTCTTTTGAGATTCTGTCCCGTTCTGACACGACTTTATCACATTATTTCTGTTGAGGTGACAGCTGCAAGTTAATCACATTTATATCTGGTCATTGGTGAAACAACTGGAGTCGAGTCAGCTCACTGTGGTGTTCATGAAACCTATCTTAAACTACTGTTGCTTAGGGGCATGGTGCAGCATCATGCTAGAAACAGCCATTATAAGACTGTTAATTGTCATCATAAAGTAACATCCCCCACAATCCCCCACAAAATTATACAGCAATAACCAGCTGCAGACACAATATAAGATGTATCTAGAGACTTAAAATGGGGACAAGCGCCACACCAGTTTTGTTTAATATCTGGAGCTTTTGTGTGTGTGTTTTTTTAACTGTATTTTAACTATATGTGTGAATGTGTGTGTGAATGGGTGGATGACTGGTTGTGTAAAGCGCTTTCGGGTCCTTAGGGACTAGTAAAGCGCTATATAAATACAGGCCATTTACCATTTAAATTTTACTCCACTTTATATATCGTTTGCCTTATAAATATAGATCATATTTTGAAAAGGTTGTTTACAGCAGTAAGCTTACACACAGACACACACAAAGCACTATTCACAATGTACATTAAATGGTAAATGGCCTGCATTTGTATAGCGCTTTTCTAGTCCCTAAGGACCCCAAAGCGCTTCACACTACATTCAGTCATTCACCCTTTCACACACACATTCACACACTGGCGATGGCAAGCTACATTGTAGCCACAGCTGCCCTGGGGCGCACTGACAGAGGCGAAAATAAATACTTAAATAAGATGTAGGCTACTGTTAAGCTTGCAGTTCAGTGTGTACTAAAGTCTTATGTAAACGTCACGCTATTTCTGCATGTGTTAGATCAAATGCAATTAAAACATATGTAAAAGTATTTTAGAAATAGATATTTCTTTATAGATATTTAGATATTTTATGATATTTTTATAGATTTTTTTGTGTTTTCCAAGTAAATATATGAATGTGAGTTTCTGTTCAGAATTACCTTTTTTCATTTTCCAGCTTACATTTTTATGAGAATCCGGGCAGGCTTGGGTTGGTTTTCTTTTTTTAAGGGAAACCGCATGATCAGGTGCGCTTGGGGCTGAGCCGCAGCAGCTGAGGTTAGTGTCTCTCAGCTGCGTCTCATCTCTATCAGGGTGGCATATTTAAGAAGTAGCGGGAGCAGCAGTTCTTCGCAGATTGATACTACAGTCCTCACAGTAACACATATGTCTCACTAGTTTATGCTGTTATTTCCATGCTTCAAGTAGTAACCTTGTTTTCCCTGTGGTTTCCCAGTCATCTTGTTGACTCAGGACCGTATTCAGACTTTCAGAAGAACTGCACACCACAGACCTCAAGCTTTCTAGTGGCTTCCCCCCTCACCTACTTCCGACTTCCACTGCAGCCATCTCTACTCCCCTGCATGAGAGCATCTTGGTAACCTGCCCCTTCCCTCTTGTACACCTGTGTGACAAGTAAGTGCGCTTTGTTGTTCTGTATTTTATTTAGTTACAGTTTCTCCTTTTCATTCTAACTCTGGTTTTCTTTCTCTTTCAGATCATGCTGCTAAGTCTGCACCAGTTGTGCCACACTTACTTTTGTTTTTCTTTCTTTTCACTGTCTTCTGTTTTTTTGTGAGTCTGCGCCTTTGGTCCACCTTTAGGCTCATTCTGATGTCTTTTAGTTTGTTTATGTTGTATTTTTATTTCTTCCTTACTATTCTAGCATCCATGGTGTTTCTTTGTGTTGTGTTCAGCACACGCTTCTAATCTCAGTGCTTAGTTGTTATTGTTTGGGTTATTTCCTGTTTTACTATGGTAGCTGGTTGATGCTTGTGTCTTGCTTATTAAGTGTTTGATTCCCCCCTTGTAACTGTCCCGATTGTTTTCTGTATTTCCCCGAATAAGTTTGGATTTATGCTTTTTCTTTCTGGACTTTATGTGGGACTTGGCTTACAAACTAATAGCATTTATTTATTTATTGCTTTATTCCTACATTTGGGTCCTGTGTGTGGTTACAGTTTATATAATATATACATAGGAGTAGAGATGGTGAGTATTTACCATGTTACCACTTTGTAGTCTTGGCATCTTGGTTATTTATTCCATTGTTAGTTCCTGTTTAGCACTTCTGACCTGGGTTTGAATCTAACCTACAGCCCTTTGCTGTATTGTTTTTCTTATGTGCTTTTAATTCAAATTCAGATTCTAACATCACTGCCTACAATGGGACTTTAAATCCATCAACCAGGCTGTGTTATTCCACTCTTCCACTTTTCTTCACATATCTGTTTTTGGTTGAGGGCTGGACCTTTGATATCTTTATCTGCTCCTTTAGCCCATCCACCTCCAGGCTGAATCTATATCTACACATACAAGGGTATTTTGGTAAACAGCTTTTTCTATGCATTTTTAGTGAAAAGTCTCAAAACTGTTTCTGTTTTTACATGTCAAGGAAAACATAAACTTTTGTCTAGGTCTAGGACAAAGAATGACTCTCATTAGTAATAAAGTAAACATTTCTAGACAGTTGCTGTGAATATAACCATTGTACTGTTGCTGTTTATATATGAGGCATGTGTGTATTTCACTTCTGTGGTTTATTTACTGTAATTTAATATTTAATTAAGTTACTGGTGTTTAAAAAAAAGTTGTAATTGTTTTGTTGTCTAAATGAACTTTTAGATTTTCAATCCAAGTGGAGTAGTGCCACCGTGTAATTTTGAAAAAGACCCTTAAGGTCAAAAATAAAAAAGGGGGGCAGAAAACAGGTGAATTAAATTTCTATCAAGGTTGTCTCGTAAATGCCAGGTCACCATGATAGAAAATGAGTTAGCTTAGAGCTCTATTTTTATTCACAGCCCTGTCTGTCTTTTCATACTCTCCCAACCCACCTGGCAATCCCCTCTGCTCTCTAAAGAATTTCAGGCATGTCTAGAACCTCTTCTATTCCCCTTGTCTCTTCCAGATCTTTCACTTTCCCAGTAACTGATCTGTAGAAGCAGAGAACAGAGTATATGAAATAAAAAACAACGAACTACACCTTAAGACCCTTGAATAGATGCACTTTGGATAGATTCAACTGGCCCGTATATATAAAATATATATTATTCTGTATGTCTCATATTTTTTAATACCTGCTGTTGTGCAACATAACAAAGTTATATTTACACTGTGCCAACTGCCCAAAGAGTCGAATACCGAGCCCTAGTCCATCTCCTTAATTCTACAGGATGTGTATTCAATTTCTAAATCATTTTCACTTATATAGCCCCAATTCATGTTACACTGAGTTGAAGGTGATTGTTAAAACTCCAACAGTCAGTCGATCTTCTATGTACAAGTTTCTAGCAACAGTGGGACAGAAGGGCTATATAGTGACAGCAAGGACAGCCTTCTGCTGCGAGATTACGGGTGAGGGGAAAGCTAAACAGATAGAGAGGGGAAAAAAAGGATGTTAGTACACTGTGTACATGTTAGTAAGAACTCTAGATTAGGATTTCTGAACAACACATATATGAATTTGATTTATTAAATATATTAATTTTCTCTGTGATTAACCACACAGAAAATAAAAAAAATCAGCATTTCCTTCTAGATACATGTGAATTGAGGGCAGGAACAGGACATTTAAGGCAAAACTACACACAGCAAATTATAATCCTAAAAAAACTTACAATTCAGCCAGAACAACTCCAACTTCCAAAAGGCCTTCTACGCCCCTCCTATACCCATTTAATTCTTTGTGCAGCTCATTTTGTGGTGACCCTCCAGTGACTGTCTATAGTAGTGGGCAATAATAATCAAGGCTATAGCAGAGGGGAATGAAAACAACAGCACGGATAAGCTGGAGGTTGTCTTTTATTTGCTGGAAAGACCCGAATGCTCTCAATAAGGTTCAGGTAAGACCAACATTATTAGAAAAGCTCAAAAATGGAGGCAGGCCAGTGTCATTTGGATTTACAAGGGCAAAGCCAATCATAACGACTTTCATCATTTTTGTGTGTGAATGCCAGTGTGTGTGTGTGTGTGTGCATTTATGCATTGCGTGCCTGTGCATGCTTGTCTTTATAATTGTATTCATGCTTAGCAATGCACCAATGCCTCCAGGAACAACATTTAAATCTCTGGTCAGACCCATCTGTCTGTCTCTTGCTCTGAGCAGACTAAATGTGTTGCTGGCTCATAATTCATGCTTGATAACAAAATACAAAAACTAGTCACATTATAATAGATTTACACCTGGCACTAAGGTTATGATGTGGTGGCAAAACACTAGGGATGCTACTAGGGATGCTAGATGAACATCTGAGCACTCAAGTAACTGCTGTTTATGATACAAATGAGCTATATGATCTATCCATGATTATACACAATATCCAAGAATTCTCCAAAGAAATTTGACATTTTTGCTTATTTTTTTATGTGTACTGGAAACTACAGACTCTGTAAAATGTCTGCAGTACAAGGAAATCACTTCACAGAGATCAATTATTTTTAAAAAGGCTAATGCAGAACTGACCTTTCTCATATTTCCCTTTCAAGATGTATAGCAGATGAACCAGCAGTGGGGGATATATATTCCCCTGTGTGTGATAATAACTAGTGCTTAGTGACACATTACATGCTGACCAGATGCTGTTCAGTCAGAGAAACATATACACTCCAAATGCACACGTACAAGCCTTTGTCAACTGGTGAGATTACATCTCCCTCTGATCTGTGAAGTGTCATCCCCTCCTATGAGCCAGACAGTAAACAAAAATCACAAAATGCTACAATGTCCCACAACAACAAACAGATGCCACATCTAAGAGACCAGAGGAACATCTATAAATTATTCACGCTTTCTGTTTTAGTTAAGTAGTTTTTATTCTCTTATTATCAGTTATTGTTGAAGTGATTATTAAGCTGGGGTGGATGGTAAAAGGGGGGTGAGGGCATAAAAATAAAAGACCAGAAGATTGAACAGAGATTTGATACAAGATGGCAAAGAGAGAGAGATGATTATAAGAAAAAAGATGACTAGGTTCAGCGAAAGTGTGTGGGTTGATAATGAATGTAATCTGCATTTAGATGATATCAGGCTATGTGGTCATCCCTGATGTGAATTTGCTAGCTCTGATTACATGTGGTGTTTGGAGAGATGCTTCAAAGCAGTTCTTTGAGCAATGCTGGGCACCAAGAGGACATACTGGAACACCGGGTCTGCACATAATATGTGGTGTATGCAGCAATTTTAATATTGTTGATGTACATTTTAAGTGAAAATAATTTGATGCATTAACCCTTTAACCTTTTTTTTCCCCAGAAATTTGTTGTAGCTGCAACACCACACTGTATTTAAAAACAACAGCTTCTTTTTATTATTATAACCAGGCCAGAGTGACATTTCTGAAAGATGTTCAGCCTCTTCAGTAAATGTCTCTGCCTGTTCTCATTCTTGGGATGTCAATTAATGCCATTTTGTCAAAGTCACTGACATGTTGCATTTAGGCATAAAGGTGTCCTTAGGCAGTAAAGTATGGCAATACTGACAAAGAACTGTCACACTCAACGTGCAGCGTTATTTCTGTGAGGGGCATTTTTGCACAATATTTTCTTAAATATAACACAGTAGTTTGCAATATGTAAACCCACCTTGTGAATTTACTGTCATAAAGTAACCCAGCAAGTATGTGTGGTCATTTCTATGTGATGCAAACGCCACATAACAGTTCCCTTGCCAACCAGAAAGTTTGAACCAAAATCCTGCTTGCTATGAGGCAACAGTGCCAGCCGCTGCTCTGTTTCTCCAGATGATTACAGACACTGTTCTTAGATTGGTCAGTCAGACATTACACAAACCCTGTACTAGTAATCTGGCGGGCTAAAGAAGATCCAGATCTGACTGAAAATACCTCATTCTTCAAGTGGAGAAACCGGGAAGTGAATGAGCAATATGGTATCATTGATTTAAGGCAAATTAAACACTTCCTCCTAGTTGATCTTTGTGTGCCTTTAGGGACCCTGCAGACACGGTCAGCATGGTAACCAGCTATGAGCCTGGGGAAAGCTTGGACCTTTGTTGTTCTGTTTTTTTTTTTCTTCAATATTAGACAGTAAGAATTTCATGAATTAATGTGTCATGCGCTAGACGGCTTTTATTTTGAAAAGACTATGTATAAAAGCAGCTGAAAGAAAAGCTTTGGAAAAGCTTCAGAAAACCAGGAGAACTATTGCTTAACCCTTTAAGACCTACCATAGAACCAAGTCCGCCAGAGCTTATATTATATTTTTACATGCTGTGGAGCCATTTTTGGGAGCATTTCAAGTTGCTATACATCAATACAACCATTACAGCCTAAATTTTAATAATATGTCTGCATTAGGTGCATAGTAATTACATAAATTGCAAAAAAGTGCAATAAACTACAAAAAAATTGAAAATCGTTTTTGTTTTTTTAACATATATTTCTAGTTAGAGAAATTTAAGAGGCTCATCCCTCAAAACTGTAAATACAAAAAAGTTGCACAAACTAGTTTCCCACCACAGGAAATTTATTTTGAGTGTCTTCATAGTTTTATTTTTGAAATACACCAATTTTTATACACTGCAGGAAAAACGAAAATAAATATTATAGTGCAAATTTGCAAAATAACAGCATATGCATCAAAATAAACTATTTCCAGCAGTGCAATATGAGTCCTAAGCATCCCAGAAACGGCACAGAAAGTCATAAACTCAAACATAACTTTTTAAAACACAAGTATAGGCTCATAAGGCCCCGATCGTAAAAAAAACTACATTTCCGCAAAATGACGTCACTTCCGGTTTCGGGCAGGTCATGCGGTCATGTGATAGTTCGCGCTGATGGACGTAGGAAGTGTTACAAACAGCTGATCGGATCGGCGAAGCGTGTTTCTGGAATATCATGTTTTTGTTGCTGCAAGTGATTTTTATGCAGTTTTTGCAAAGCTATATGTGGAAGGAAACTGTGACCGAGGACAAGCTGATGGCATCAGATGTAAGTACAACTCCTCCGGTTTCATATGCAAAAAAAATTATTGCGCTAGCATATGTGGTTGCAGAGCTACCGGGATTTAAAAATAGTTACGCAAAATGGAGCGTGCCCGCTCCGATCGGCTGTAAAGGGTTAAAAAGCAAACAAGCAAACAAAAACAATTTTTAAAAAAACAAGACACAGGAAGCAAAATATAAAGATATGATTGCCTTTTGTACACATCATTGGAGCACAGTTGCTACATCAAGACCTCACTAATTTCAAAATCCTTGTTATAGCTTTGACTGCAAAGCAGGTTTTTTTGTTACCCCAGAATGTTCCATATTTACTGTGAGCACTGCTAAAAATCCAGTCCTTCTTATCGTTCACAAGATATCACCTGAAAAGAAGGTCTTCACACTCCTGAAACAGGTTTTGAAGTTTGAACTTTTATCCTCCATGTAGCTGATACGATATTTAATATTTCTTAACTTATTTTCCATCCATCCATCTTCTTCCGCTTTATCCGGGGCCGGGCCACAGGAGCAGCAGCCAAAGCAGAGAAGGCCAGACCTCCCTCTCCCCAGCCACCTCCTCTAGCCTATCCGGGGGAACACCAAGGTGTTCCCAGGCCAGCCGAGAGATATAATCTCTCCAGCGTGTCCTGGGTTTGCTCCGGGGCCTCCTCCCGGTTGGACATGCCCGGAACACCTCACCCAGGAGGCATCCTTATCAGATGCCCGAACAACCTCAACTTATTTTCCATATATAGCAAATTAAATCTACCTTTTTATCTGTTCCATTTTATTTGCACCATCCATTTGGTTTTCTAAGGACTGGTTATCCAGCTATAACAAGCTTTTGTGGACATCAACAGACCACTTGCTGATTTTGCACACCCTATGATGCCTCCCCCAGCGATTCATCCTTTTTATTGTCTCCACCTTGCATCCCCTGTCTAGTACACATTTACAACCTCTCTTTCTTCTTTTTTCACACTACTGTTTCTATCCACTCACACTCTCTAGTTGCCAATCAGTAAAAAGAGTAGACCAGTCACACAGTCATCCGCAGTGGGTCATATAGAGAGGTCACTACTACCAGAGCCTGTTGACAGCTTCATGCTCATTATCCAGAGCTGATACTGAGGACAAATTAGATCTCTGTGCAGTGGAGGGACTTAGTCAAAGGCTCCAGGTGTGGCTACATGGATATTGAGGGTGTCTAGTATTTCACTAACCTTTTGTTTGACAGAATGACAGATTTCTAATACAAAATAAAATAAAAATAAAAAGTAAAATTATTTTCATCTACACAAACTTCCATGCACAAATTTTAGGTTATTTAATATGAAAAAAAGAATGTAGGTATAAATAAACAATGATTAGTGTGTAAATATATCTTCTAACAAAGTGATGCAATGTCATAAACTTAGAATTCATCTATTAAAAATACACAGGAGCAGGTGCCAGTTTGTGGAAACCACCATGTTGCCCCATCATCTTTAGTGGTTGAGCTGGATATTGCTGCTCTGCCTAATTAAATTTTATGTATATGCCTAGAGACCAGTCACATACATAGAACACCTTATATTATTTTTTAATTTAAAGATCACAAATAGATCTTTCAAATGGACATTTAACATTTGTACATTTATATTTTCATCATGCGCTTATTTTTTCTTTCTTCTTGCACACTTCCACCTCATCATCTTCCTACTCAAGCCTCATCTCCAGAAGTCCTCCATGTGAAAACATGCCTGTTTATTCCGAGTATTGTTGCAATTACTTGTCAGCAGATTAGAGTCATGCCACCCTGCTGTCTCAGGAAACCTCACAATGAGATGGTTAAAAAAACAACAGCAGCTGGTTATTAGCTACGCCAGGTAATGTTAGGCTTTAGTTTCCTAAAATTCACATTTTATATCTGATAAATAATTTGATTATGTTCACACATAATCAGATTTGCCAAGTGTCTGAGTCCAACAAAGTTAGAGCCACTTCAAAGACAGTTTCACTAATGTTGTCTAACAGGATCAAAAACAGCAGTGTTTACTGACAGAAAACATTTCATCTCAGTCACTGTTATCGGACAAAAGAGAACCTTACTGACTAATCAGCTCGTATCAGACTCCTTTCACAAAGGTTTACACCCTTCTCCAGAGTAAATAGTTATAGACAACTGGCATACTGACAGCTGAGATAAACAATGGACGGACAGCCTACATTCACTACAGATGAACAGCAGCCAGAGTTGTTTGTCCTACTGCCACCACTGTAGATAAGGTCATACACTTGAACTGGGAGGGGTAAGAACACAGAATTCAGTTGACCGCAATCAGCAAACTACTGACATCTTTTACATTCACATTTTATACACTGTACCATTAGAGAAATATTGTGTATCCTTAAATACTATAATTTAATGGCTGAATTTTCCATTTTTATTACTATTTAAATCCCAAAACAAACAAAGGAATGTAGTGTTACTCTGTTAAGTGCCAGGAGGATTGCCATGATTTATACATCAGGGAAACGAAACAACCTCTGGCGAAGTGGATGGCACAACACAGAAGAGCTAACTTGTCAGGTCAGGACTCTGCAGTCTATTTACACCTACAGGCCAGCAGACACTCTTTCAATGATGAGGATGTACACATCCTGAACAGGGAGGAACGCTGGTTTGAGCGCGGAGTCAAGGAGGCCATTTACGTGAAAAGGGAAAGACCATCTCTGAATCGAGGTGGGGGCCTAAGGGTACATCTTTCACCATTTTACAATGCTGTGATTGCAACCATTCCCCAACTCTCTGTGAATGGTACTCATTGATCAGTGGTCTTTGATCAATGATCTTTGGATCAATGGGCTTTGATCAGTGGTTGTTGATCAATGGTCATGACAATTTGCATATTAATGATCAAGGAACTAACCTTACAGCCCACTGTTCATTCAGTGGGCTAGTTTCAGTGATTGTGCAAATGTACTGTTTATAAGGTTGCAGAAACCACCAGTCAGCTGAGACTGAAGAAGTCACCTAGACAATTTTATTGCTTACAAAATGCTATCCAGGTTTTAAAATCTCTTTAATTGTTTCTTTTTACCAGATTTGTTTTTTTAACCAAAGTATTGATGATAGTAGCCATTAGAGATGTGTAGGTGTCATCCTCTAAATCGTTGCCTTTACCTTTGATTTACTTTATCTTCCCTCTCACAACCAGCCTTGTTTTGACAGCAGCAACACTCCTTTAGCTGCTCTCAAGTACCTGAGGAAAACATTTCTCTTCCCAGAAGGAGGACATAGCTCTATCTCATACTGAATAGATAGAGAAAACGGGACGTAGAGCAATGGGTGCACCATTAAGAAATAGCCTCTAAACTACATCTGACAATAGCCAAGATTGCACTTGAACCCAATTCATCGAGGTAAAGTGGCCATTTGAAGAGATGTGGTAGGGAATTGGTGTTCCTGGATTGAGACAGAGCAATACAGAGAGTGTAAGTTGTTTTCTATATCTATATGTCACTTCTGTTCACTGCTACATACTTTCATTGTAGGCAAGTCATAGGGTGAAGCTCTCTAACACTTTGGCAGAAGTATGCAAATTTGTCTGTGCATACAAGAGGCAGGAGAAACATAAAGAGAGACTGTCTAATTACCACTGCTTTGTTCAACATTGTTACAAGCATTATCTCCTAGATTGATAACCATTTTAAATTGCAACCACTTTAAGTATCTTCTCCAATGGAAAATGCCTGAATTCTTTCAATGAGGCCAATGCGAGTACCAACTTTTCTTCAAATAAACTAGACTTTTTCCACTTATATAGAATGAAAGGGTCTGTGAAGTTAATCTGATATTATTTATCTGATATTTAAGGGGCCTTTTTTACCATTAAAACAATTTTTCACTAGCCTTTTGCATTGCCTCTGTCCCATGTTTACAAGCAGCGGCCAAGAGCCCACTAAACAACAGCGGCTTTTATGCTAATATTATGCTAGCTAATGTTAGACTTCACTGTCTAAAAAAACAACAACAACAAAAAAATGTCACGTTTTCCCCCTGAGGTGCGAATCTAATTAGATTTGCACCTCAAATGAGAGTTTATTCAGACATTGGCCAAATGTGACCTTCACTGACTTATCAACCTTCGACACCTCAAGAGCATAGCAATTTTAAAACGTTTAAATATATTATAAACTATTATCAAATATCTGTTTTTTTATTCCTGATTTATTCCTAAATGTTTATTTTATTGAAATACAGTGATCCCTCGTTTATTGCAGGAGTTACGTTCTAAACATAACCTGCGATAGGTGAAATCCAGGAAGTAGCCAGCTTTATTTTTACAGTTATTATAGATGTTTTAAGGCTGTAAAACCGCTCACTACACACTTGATACGCTTTTCTTAGACAGGCATGAACATTTTCACACTTTTCTCTCTTGTTTAAACACCATCAAAGTTCAAACCTTCGTAGAAAAATAAGTTCAATGTTATAGAATGAAACCAAAGATCAAACCCTGTTTTCAGGCCGAGAACATGGGAATAGAGCAGCTGCCAGAGAAATCAACATTAATGAATCAATAGTACAGAAGTAGAGGAATCAAGAAGAATGAGTTGAGTAAAGTTTGACTTATCTGACTGTTTTGTTTCCCTTAATGCACCTTATAATCTGAAAAATACGGTAACTTCTACCTTCATGTCCAGAAGTCCAACTTTTTGTGCGATGGTTAGAATCTTCCTCTGCCTTTTGGGTGCTACCGCAGGTGCCTTTGACGTTGCAAAACGTTTCGTTTTTTGTACACAAATAGCTGTAGATAAATGATGGCTTAATGGGCCTTGTTTTTGCATCGTAAAATCAGCTTCTATTGGTTGAGTTGCATGATTGATCCCTCCTTTTAATCATTTGAGCCAATAGAATCACAGTAACGTCACTGCGTTTATGTCAATCCCACCAATCACAAATTGGAAGACAAAAAAACATGTGGAGCAGATACATGACACTCTTTTATTTGTTTGTTGTTTTAGCGAACAAAGCTGTTGCACTACGTATGCAAAATAATATACTTGCACAGACAGTTTTTTTTTCATAACATGTGCCGCACTGTACAGCACTGGATTACATGAATTTAAAAAATTGTGAATTTTGAAGTAGACACAGCAGCTACAAGCTACAGCAGCAGAAGACCACACCAGGTTCCACTGCCAGAACAGCAAACCTTTGCTATAGTTTGCATGGACTCACCAAACTTGGACAATAGAATATTGCAAAAAAAACATGATTTCTGCAGGTGGTAGTATAATGGTGTAGGAAAGGTGGAGGTCCTGGCAGATTTCAATGCTGGGAGACATCTTTGAAATCAGATTAAGAGTCTGATTAAGAAAAACGCCCTGTCCTATCTTAACCTCAGTGCCATTTTGTTTGTGACCTTCTGTGATAACTACAGTTTGTCAACAATGAACACCACTTGACACTAAGAGGCCCTAGTTCACAAATTGATCATTGATTTTGAAATCATATCATATCAGTAATATCATCAAACCCATGTATTCACTGCCATTTAGTATTAATTTTTAGCAAAGAACCTTGTGTAAAAAATCTTTTAATAATATTATGTATTGTTCAAAGATTATTAAATCCCCATATTTAGTCAAATGTGAAAAGCTTTTGCTTTTCATGATAGCTTAAAATACTGGATATCTATACTGATATGGACTGGATAATCGGTTTGAAGTGAAAAGATGCCACATTTTTTGATGGAAATGAAAATCATTAACCTAAAGCCGGCTGA
Source organism: Maylandia zebra (assembly GCF_041146795.1). Classification (NCBI taxonomy): domain Eukaryota; kingdom Metazoa; phylum Chordata; class Actinopteri; order Cichliformes; family Cichlidae; genus Maylandia; species Maylandia zebra. Next base: position 13,420,270 of record NC_135167.1, read on the forward strand.
ATTCAAAGACATCCCAAACACTACAAGGGAAAATATGATGATGGAGGCTAGTCCATTTTGCACACATTTCAACTCAAAGTGGTACACAGCAATTTGTGTGGCCACCACATGGTTGTAGCATATCTGACACATTGGGGCATGATCCTAACAAGACAATGCATGATGTTCTGGGGGATCTCGTCCCAGATGTAGACCAGGGCATCACAAAGCTCCCGAGCAGTCTGAGGTGCAACCTGATGGATGAACTGGAGGATGTCGGGCCCTCAGGCCACTCTCAAGAAGTCTGTTTGTGATTTGTTGGTCACCAGTGCCCAGCTGAAGGTCATCTTGTAGGGCTCTAGCACTGCTAATCCTGTTCCTCCTCAATATCTGCGAAGTTTAATTAACTAGACATTGTATTCTGATTAAAAAGTGTTACTTAAATTTTTTGGGCAGTGTACTGATCTGATGATTATGGACAACTGCTGTCAGTGTTTGTGCTTATGCATGCTACTGAATATGCAAGCACACAAATTGCTGCCAGGACAAACTCTCTGCCTTTTCCCCCACTGTATGTGAGTGCATTTCCTTTCATTTCACATATTCTGAGGAATAACAAAGACCACTGGAGCTAGTAAATTGGCAATCACACAAATATGCCTTCACCTCAATATTTAACGAGTTGAGCAAATTAGCCATACAAAGCAATCCACTGAGCTTTTGCTTTCCACTTTGCTGATATACATGCAGAGCAAAGCACCTAACAGAGAGCTCATTACAGCTGAGCCAACACTTCTAACACTGGATCGGTTAAAAGTACATTGTACTGTGCACACAAAAATCGAGAGAGTCACACACAGACACACATACAGATGCAGAAATAGGTTAGGTTCACTGCAACAATATAACGTTATACCATATACACAAAATTCTACCATCAAATGTGAGTTTGTATTAACAAACTACCAAAGAAACTGAAATACTGAATACCTAGTCTTATGTGTATGTGTTTGCAATAGCGACAGTTGAGAAAATGATCATTTCTTAAATCAGTCAAATAACAGCAGCCCTTGATTGGTGATCCAAAAATATTGTAAAATAATGGAGGTATGTGTTTCTTGACTGTTAATGAAAATGTAGACTGAACCTTGACAATGCTCTGAATCATACTATAACTTAATTAGCTTGTTAAAAACTGGGATTAAGGAAACACTTAATCTCACATGAAGGGTCGTTTGTTAAAACAACTGATGGTCATGAAATATACCTAGTAAACTACCAGTGGTGCATAGGGTGTTGCTTAAGAGTGTTAGCCAGATTATTATCACACACACACACACACACACACACACACACACACACACACACAGAGCACATCAATTGATTAAAAAAAAGGTATTTTGAAAAGCTGTCGACCCATTTCCTTTTAGAATTGCTTAATTTAGCTTAGATGGCAGATCAAACGAAATGAGGCAGAAATAAATTTTTCACTCTATTCCATGCAACCGTGATAATGAAATGCACCTGATTAATTGACTATTGGCAACTATAACCATGTATAAAAAACATATAAACAGTTTATAACAGTAGAAGTTTTGGTAGTTTACTGGTCAGAAACATTCAGGTGCATTTTGACACTGCCACAATCTATCTAGGGTGGACACCCCAGCAAATTCAACTGAAGGTCACACTACATAATCCCCAAAGAAATTGCAAAAAAACCCCAAGTGCTACAACTCAAACCCTACAGGATTCAGTTAGAGTGTTAAATGTTAAAGTTCATGACAGCACAGTCAGAAAAAGACAGAACACATATGGCTTGTTTGGCAGGGTTGCCAGAAGACAGACTTTTAAAAACCCCAAAGACTCTAATAAAACACGGCACCATGGCTTAATTTGAAAAGATGCATCTGAACAAACCATAAAACTTTCGGAACAATGTCCATTGGATAGACAAGACCAAAGTGAAAATGTCTGGTCATATTTTACAGCGGCACATTTGGTAAAAAACAAAGCACAGCAGTATAAACACCTCATACAACAACTCATATCATCAACCTTCCATGGTAGTGCAAGGGTAGTGATTTGACAACAACCATACCAATACTGCTACTGTAGATGCATCTGCTTATCAATTAAAACAAATATATACTATGGACTACACTCTACTACATGGTACCTAGCTCTTGGGGCCTGTGCACCTTGTTGTCACTGAATCATCCATAAGCTGCTCTGAATTAGGGCTGCCATGATTAGTCGACTAGTCACGATTACGTTGACTATCAAAATCGTCGACAACTAATTTAGTAGTCGACGCATCGTTTGATGCTTTGTAAGATCCCAAAAGACGCAGGAATAAGTAGTAGGATTTAAGAGTATAATAACGGACTGAAACAGAAGATGGCAGCACTGCATGTACAAGGATGCCAGCTGCCGTTAAACCCCGAAGAAGAAGAAGTAGCTCTGTCCCAGAATTCATAGCGCAGCCCAGCTCAGTTTTCAACAATGGCGGCAGCTAGTTAGTTTTAATATTACTCTTATTATCCTTTCTGGGTCGCAAAACGTTTAACATATTTTCAGGCGAGAATGTAGCTGTGTAAACCTCAAATATCGGCTCAGTTTATCAGGACACCACATATTTTCAAAAGCGCTCCGACGTTTTCGGAGACGTCTGTTACCCACTAGCTCGATAGCTAGCCGGGGGCAAGGCTCACTAGAGCCCGTGAGAACACCGGACTCCCGGCAAATCGTTTTCAAATCCACCGCCGTCTTTCGCTACTCAGGTTAAACATATATAAGTCACTTAGATAACTTAAAAATGTTATTGTTTGGCTTTTTGTAGTATTTTATTTGTTCCTGAGTAAATCGGTTTGGCTGAGATTAAAGTTATAGTTTTTACACAGCTGAATAGACGTCAAGCAGACAGCTGATTATCAGAAGTGTGAGATGCTCGAGAATATACTCCAGTGTCCTGTTATATTTTAGATAGCAAGGAGTTTATTAAACTTCACCGAAACAATCTGCAAATTCCATTAAAATTTAATAAACTATCATCTTGTCTTTATTTTTAGTTAGCACATACCTTAAACACTTAAAGCTGTAAGCTAATGATAGTTATATATGCTGGTGCAATAAGCTGTACGTTTTACGTCCAATGGATGCATGATCTGATTGGTCGACTAATCGCAAAAATAATCGGTGACTAGTCGACTATCAAAATAATCGTTTGTGGCAGCCCTACTCTGAATACCGAAGTATTCCAGAGTCAAATCTAAAGCTGTGTGTCCAACAGCTAAATTTGGCAAAAATGATCCGTATCACACTAGTAAAAAGCAATCAAGGTGTTGCAATGTCCCAGTCAAAGTCTAGATCTTAACCCGACTGAAATGCAATGGCTGGCCCTCAAGAGAGCTATGAATAAACAATAAACTGAAACAACAATGTAAAGTAGAATGGGCAAAGTTCCTCTAAAAGGATGTGAGAGACTAATAAAGCCATTCAGAAAGTAATTACCCACGTTTTTCTCTGCTAAAGTGGTTCTACAAGCGACTGAATCATGGGTTGTACTTAGTTTTCCACAAAATTACATAGAGTTCTATGAAAATCTTTTTTTTTTTCAAATGAATGTAAATAATATATAGTAAAAAGCTCTGTTTTTAAAAAAAATACTCAATTGGAACTGTTAATGGTCTTAAGGGTTCTTTGAAACATTCTGTTCAAAACCATGTCACAGGGAAATTTTCAGCATAAGAGTTCATATTAGTTATAGAGTCCCATTAGTTTTCTATTGAGTTACCTCCATACTTTTCGTTTATGAGCACTTGTATTTATGCAAAAATGTGAACAACTGTGTGTTTAAGCAGGAACAAAAGGTCTGGCAGAGAAATCCTTCTGTTTAAATACGATATCCCTGTCTAAACAACTACTCCATTTCAGTCTGAAGTGTAATCCTCTGCACTCACTCAACTAAAACCAATTCACAATGCTCGGGGGAGCCTTCTCCCACCCTCCACCTCCCATTTTCTCTCTTTTACTCAACCTCGTATAGATTCATTGCGTTCTCATACAAAAAGATCTATTTTTTTATTTCAACAAAGATATAAAGGATAGATTGACAGATAAAGATTGATTCCACAATTTCTAATAGGCCTTGTCTATAATGACACCCCCTGCCCTTTGTTTAGACAAGTAAGAGGATCAGGGTAGGTGGCAGAGGGACCTTTCAAGGTCACCTTATGTCCAGCTATGTGCTTGTAAACACCTGTTTTATTGTTGCATATGCTTCATATGCTTCTTTTAGTTGTTGTTGAACTTACTCACACATTTAGATCACATCAATTTGTGTGCGTATTCCCAAAAGAATTGATTTTGGAAGAATTATATGAAAGAGTTAGTATAGTATAGTATATACAAAATATACTGTGTATGTTTTGTAGTTTCCTTACACAAAACTGTTAAAAATGTACATTTTATGATGTGACACAGCTACGTTTTGTATTACAATTTTTAAAAAATATAAAACTTAATTTAAGACAGGCGTATAGTTTTGGTTGATTTGGGGCAGCAGTCCCCACGGACCTCTACCAGTCCATGAGTTGCTTGGTACCGGGCTGCGAGAGTTGAGGCTCGGGTGTGATTTTCAGGGTTTTTATTGTTAACTTGGTTTCCCTGGGTCTTTTCCTGTGTTGTAGTTGTGTGTCTTATTTTGAAATAAATATTTACATGTTACCATAGTGAACAGAGAGCATTAAGGGGCAGAGAGGAGGATGTTACTCTCAATGTTGTTGGTGCAAGAGGACGCTGCTAATAAAGTTACACAATTACACAGCGAATTCACGTTTATTATTATATTTGCAAAATACCACACTTTTTGTCTTGGTCGTATCATTTTATTTTGTTGTATTTATCCGTGACACCTCAAAGTCCGGTCCATGAAAATATTGTCTTAAATTAAACTGGTCCGTGGCGCAACAAAGGTTGGGGACCGCTGATTTGGGGGCTCTTAGTGTGGGTAGCATAATGGTGTTAGCAAAGATTTGGTAAGGACTCATAAGTAATGGTAGTTTACTGGTTGTAGGAAGTTTAGAAGTAAATACCAGTCTCCATTGTTTGAGTAAGCATTGTGCTTCATGACCATGACATTGTTGCTTAGTAGAGTTCAGTCAGAACAAGCAAGGAAAGCAGTGCTTGTCCAGAGAAGTAAAATGAAAACCTAGGAAAGCTAAAGTAATATTACATAAACCTGTGCTTGGTTATGGGAGACTGATGGAAAACTGATAGAAGACCAGTGTGCTATGCTGAATCTCTTTTCACTGCTCTGAGATCAGTTATAATCCATGCATTATTATAGACACACCAATTCCTATGAAAAAAGAGGTGGCACTAGCAAATAAGCCAAGTGATTTATAATCTTGACAGATAGGTTTGTGTACAGGAATAGGAATGTGTAAAAACAGTAAAACCGTACAGGTTATTGCCTACTTTTTAAAATTACAGTTGGCTAAAACAAATTTTAAAAACCCAGTTTAAAAATGACTTACTCTAAAAGTACAACATTGAAAGTTTATCACACCATCCACACTGATCCACCTCAATATGTAGCCCACTCTGGCGTTCATGCTCAGGTCTGAAACTTTTGCTTTTCTTGTACTTAATAACATTTGACTTTGGAGAATATGATTCGTTACTGTAGACTAAACAGAATATAAAGCATTTAGAATAAGCTTGTTTTAAAAGCAACAAATGTTGGGTGTAACAGATTCCAAAGTAATGTGTTATTATGATCACATTACATTTTTCAATAATGCAGTATGTAATGTTACTGTACTAAATTCACTAATTACATCAGAGTTACGATTATATTGTTAGTTCCATTACAAAGGCTCTTTAGTTATCTGCGCACCATGTATAGAAATAAAAAAACCACATCAATTGTGCTTTTTTTTCCTGACTGCTTATGCAATCAGCTGAATGTCGTTTCTGAAAAAGAAGGAAAGAATGACAGAAGGAAAATGGTGTTGCCATCTACAACTTGTAGATGACTCCACAAGGTGATGGACAGAAACCACTGCACTATGCTCCAACAGTGGTAACTGGCTCACAGTTTGTTTTTGGGGGGGGGGGGGGGGTTGACTAATGATTTTATTGTTACTTCAGGGCACACAGCAAATCTTGCTCTGCCTCTCAGTGGCCACCTGGATCATTGAAAAAGTAGTATCTTCCATCACAGTATTATTTGTGTACACTTACATTTTTTGGAAATAAAATAACTATACTTTTCAAAGATGTAGAAAATTCTATTCCAAGCTACAAAACATCCATTCCCTTCATCATTCCTTATCTTCATTTGGCATTTTTTCTTTCCCTGGCACTCTCTTTGCTACCGTGCCACCCCAGTTCTTGGCGGTAGCCCTGCTTGCTGTCTCACCCATCTGTTTCCATTCATTAGGACAGGATCCGCTTCTCTGCTCTTCTGACACCTTTGCACATCAGGCTGCACAATATAATTAAACAGGGTTGTGGGGGAATGATTTCTGAGCTGAAGCTATCTTTTTCCTTTTCCATCTACTTTTGTTCTTCAGTTTATTGAGACTGCATTGTGTTACTCGAACTGAGAAACTACAATGTGCCTTTATATAATCTAGTGTTCAACATTCTCCTTTTTAGGTCATTTGGGTTTTCATTTAAAACAACGTCTAGTGCATTTTGTTCAAAGGTTTAGATTGGCATGATTAATACTCTTTCCAATCTATTAAAAAATATAATAATGTCAAGAAACAAACCCAGATTTTTTCCATGACATAATTATAACTTTTTAAATCATATCATGATAGACTAATGCAGTATTTGCCAATGCATGCAAAATTAGACTTTAGCTCTGTTAAAGGTAATGTCATCATACTGCTGTATAAAGTACAAGTCATACAAAAGTAGGAAGAAAATCAGATGGGTTCCATTGATACACAGCATAGTTTGCCTCCTATCCTTTAATTCTAATTTTGTTTTCAATATAAATTATTTTGCCACTTGCAGAGAAAATAATTATTGTTAGGATAACTGGATCAACAATTAAGTGCTTTGACATTATAGAGGCTCATTAAAGCATGTATCTGTGATGCACCCACACAGACACACTTATTATGCCTGTGGGGGAGTATAGATTATGAAGAACAGACTTTTCTCATTTCATTTTGACACAAATGTATGGTTTTTATTAACATATTATTTTTATGCTCATTTTAAATTTAATGCAATATGTTGATTTAAGATTTCTCAAGATGAAATTTGAAAAAAAAATTGGAGAATACATTATCACTTGTAACGTTGCATCATTAAATGACTCGGGTAATCCAGAGAAATCTTTGTACAGAAAGCGAAAAGCCAAAGCTATATTTAATGGTTACAATCTTTTGGCCCACAGGCAGCTTTTAGAAATGCTCAGACCACACACAACACTACACTACAGGAAAAAGAGAGATAGAAGGAACAGTCGAGAAGGAGAAACGAGAACATTCTGACATTACACTGAATTACTGTCTGTCTCATTTGCAGACATACAGACACAGAGAGAAGCATATTTCTAATCACATTCTGGGCATTGGGTAGTGACCACCAGCCAATATGACAGACTGGTGTGAAGGATTCCTGGGGTAGAAGGGCAGCTTGTGACCATGGGGAAGATTCTCTGCCTTGATTTCTTCATCAGCAGGTGCCAGGGTCTCCTGACACATGGACACATGCAGCCAGTTTGCACACAGAATAACACATATGTGTGTATACACACTTGCACATTTGATCCCATCCAAGTGAGGGTCTAAGACCTTGTGTTTAGGTTACATGCTGAGGCAACCCCTGAACTGTCCGTATGATGATTTGGATATACACCTGACCTCTAATTTTTTTTTGCCATTCTTTCTTGTAGGGTAGGGCAACATATTTGAATGTTTACAAATATTGATAAAGTAATCTGTCCTGCAACTTGTAATGACCTAATTCTAATATGTTTTTGGTGCTCTAATTTATCAAATTATTTATTTTTTCTTAAGCAACAATTTGGTAATATTTGTCTTTAGTTTACCAGTTAAAACAATACTTTAGGAGGAGGGAAATGATATATATGGGGTAATTAAGTTCATGCTTGCAAGGAAAACAGCTTATTTCAGAGCTTGAAGCCTAATTCATTAATTTATCTACCCATAAAGAGTCTCTTTTGTCTTTGGGAACTTGAGGATATCTGTGTATTACACTTGGTTATCTCCTCTCTCCTATGGATTCTCTGTAACATGCAGCATAGAGAGGGATGAGTGGCACAGGAAGTCCCTAAAGTAAATGATAACAACCATGCATTATGAATCATCACATAGGTGAACAAGACTCAGTGACCTTTTGGACCAGTGGTGGGGACAGCTGAAAAAAAGTCCCTCAACAGAACCCCCCTCCCCGCAGCTTTTATTTATTTATTACACCAGGATATAGGTGCACCAGAAGGGATGTTTAAGAATACAAATGTGTACTTGAAACTTTAAAAAAAAAAAATACAAATGGAATATTAATTTTATATCTTCTGCCTTATTTAGTCAGTTTATACATTGCTTTACTTCCCATTCAATATACATTTATCATCTGCCGTCTGCATTTTTTTTTTCCAAATTCATGACCACATCAACCTCCTGAGGAGACTTTAAACTGCCATGGATACTGTCTAATTTTTCTAAGGCCAATGAGAAACTCTGAATGAAAGAATTAAACTGAGGAATTATTAGTCAACCCATGCAAACTGTTATCTTAAATGTAAACTAAGTAGTTTTTAATATTGGTATGTTTAAGGCAAAACCACATACCTTCATAATACTATCAGTTAATTAATTTATATTTATTTTGTAAACTTTCTGTGAAACTTTGTTGTCATATGATGCATTTTGAAAAATAAAATTAATATTTTTGACGTCCAGGCAACTCTGAGGGGTAAAGCACTGGGAAAGCCAAAGGAAAAAGGATTTTATTAAATAAGACTATGAGTATAGGAATGAAATTTGGATTGGATTAGTAGAAGACCATTTGATCAGATTTAGACTGCGTAACTTTGTGAGTGATGTAAAAATGTTTATCTCGGTCAGGTATAAAGAAGACACTTAATGTTCTTTCCTGATATAAAAATATGACTACACAGCAAGAGCTGGGTTTCAGATTTCATTTGTTTGCCCATCACGTCCTTTTCACAAGTGCTAGGATGCCTGGCTGACCCATAGACCCTCCTGGGTTTCCTTAAGACACAAAATGAGGCTTATATTCAACTTTTAACCTATATAGCATTTATAAACCATATATATTTTAATGGACAATCAGCTTCCAATATTAGGTATCTGCTGATGCCACTTCATCTTCTCATTGTTTGTGTTTGCAGGGCTATTTCTCTGAACATCTGAGTCAGGCTAAAAATGAAAAAGCATAATGTCAGCAGTGACTATTTTTAGAGCAGTTAGTATTAAAGATTGATTCTTGAATGCTTGTTGAGCCAAACAGTGTGTCAGAAGTAAATATTAAAGTTAAGTTTAATCATGATTATTCCCTTCTTTTTAGAAATAGAATAGGTTTGGAACATAGATAAGCTGCTGATCTAATGGACAGCCAAGCAGCTTCTCACAAAGGTCATTTCATGGAGTGCTAATAGAAACCACCCATATATAGGCACATATATAATGTGCTTTGTGTGTGCAACTGTGTGTGTATCCCACCATTCCTCTTGTCCAAACTAAAGTTAGAAACATGTTTTCAAAAGCTTTCAGAGTTTTTGCTCACATAACTAACAGCAAATAAGTACAATTTATTTATATAGCATGTTTCATGACAAATATCACTAAGGTACAACACAAAAAAGACAAAACATTAAAACAAAGTTACCAAAAAGCAAGTTTAAAAGGATGAGTTTTAACTGCTTTGTGAAAGAGACCACTGAGTTCACAGATCTCAAGCTCAGAGGGAGAGAGTTCCCGTTTCTGTTGCAAAGGTTTCAGTGACCTGCTGGGGACATATGGATATGAAAGTTCTGTCATATATGCTGATGCTTGTCCATGCAGAGCTATAAAAGTTAAAACATGAATCTCAAAGTGGACTCTGAAGTTCATAGGCAACAACTGACTAGTATGTGAGTACTTAAAAGATTTAGGCAAACACCTAAACACAACAGAGCCTACTGAGCAGCCCCAGGCAGTTCAGCCTGATTCTCCTGCTTCTTTAGAGCTACCTTCGCTGCATGAACCCAAGTCTGTGGGTCCAACTCCGTCTGCGAGTCAAGAACTCGAGCTAGTGGATCCTGCTCCGTCTGTGAGTCTGGAGCCTGAGTCAGTGGGAAGAATACTTTAAGGAGCTCACAAAGGAAAAAAATACGAGACACTGTGGAGGACAGATGAAAGACAGTCAGGAAGTGCAGAGGATTAGTAAGGAGGAAATTAAGCTGCTATGAAGAGGGTGAAGAGTCGAAAGGCAGTTGATCTTGATGACATAACTATGGAGGTAAGATGTCTAGGAGACAGGGCAGTGGACTTGTTGACCACACTACTTGACTCAAGATCAAGGATAATGGTGCAGAGCTCAAGTAACTACAGAGGCATAAACCTGACGAGAAATACCAAGGTATGGGAAAGAGTTGTTGAAGCAAGTTTAAGAAGAGAGATGATGATCAGCAAGAAAGTGAGCTACAGATGTGATGTCTACTTGATGGCTGATGAAGAATTATAGAAGTGTAGGTCAGAAGGAATAAGTACATAAGAGGGACAGCTCAGGTTGAGCAATTTGGAGACAAAGTTAGAGAGGCAAGTTGAGTTTGGACATGTGACCTCAATGTGCACTACTTGTCCAGTTTTGTACTAAACTTTTCAGCAGTACACCAGTGGGACAATAGGAGACAATGTAGGAAAAACTATGCTTAATACAAATTAATTTAATACTGTTAACTTGGGAATATGAGATGATGGGCTTCTGACTTTTTCTAAAATAGGCTTATTCATCAAATACAGAATTTTGGAGTGTGTGGAATCAAAAGAAAAAAAATATGTTTGCTTAAACCTAGAACCACAGTGGATGTAATTTTGACCCCATAGAAATGAATGTAAAGAGCTCTAAACTGCCCGAAGTAGTCAAAATTCATATACAGTGGGGCAAAAAAGTATTTAGTCAGCCACGGATTGTGCAAGTTCCCCCACCTAAAATGATGACAGAGGTCAGTAATTTGCACCAGAGGTACACTTCAACTGTGAGAGACAGAATATGAAAAAAAAATCCATGAATCCACATGGTAGGATTTGTAAAGAATTTATTCGTAAATCAGGGTGGAAAATAAGTATTTGGTCAATAACAAAAATACAACTCAATACTTTGTAACATAACCTTTGTTGGCAATAACAGAGGTCAAACGTTTACTATAGGTCTTTACCAGGTTTGCACACACAGTAGCTGGTATTTTGGCCCATTCCTCCATGCAGATCTTCTCGAGAGCAGTGATGTTTTGGGGCTGTCGCCGAGCAACACGGACTTTCAACTCCCGCCACAGATTTTCTATGGGGTTGAGGTCTGGAGACTGGCTAGGCCACTCCAGGACTTTCAAATGCTTCTTACGGAGCCACTCCTTTGTTGCCCGGGCGGTGTGTTTTGGATCATTGTCATGTTGGAAGACCCAGCCTCGTTTCATCTTCAAAGTTCTCACTGATGGAAGGAGGTTTTGGCTCAAAATCTCACGATACATGGCCCCATTCATTCTGTCCTTAACACGGATCAGTCGTCCTGTCCCCTTGGCAGAAAAACAGCCCCATAGCATGATGTTTCCACCCCCATGCTTCACAGTAGGTATGGTGTTCTTGGGATGCAACTCAGTATTCTTCTTCCTCCAAACACGACGAGTTGAGTTTATACCAAAAAGTTCTACTTTGGTTTCATCTGACCACATGACATTCTCCCAATCCTCTGCTGTATCATCCATGTGCTCTCTGGCAAACTTCAGACGGGCCTGGACATGCACTGGCTTCAGCAGCGGAACACGTCTGGCACTGCGGGATTTGATTCCCTGCCGTTGTAGTGTGTTACTGATGGTGACCTTTGTTACTTTGGTCCCAGCTCTCTGCAGGTCATTCACCAGGTCCCCCCGTGTGGTTCTGGGATCTTTGCTCACCGTTCTCATGATCATTTTGACCCCACGGGATGAGATCTTGCGTGGAGCCCCAGATCGAGGGAGATTATCAGTGGTCTTGTATGTCTTCCATTTTCTGATGATTGCTCCCACAGTTGATTTTTTCACACCAAGCTGCTTGCCTATTGTAGATTCACTCTTCCCAGTCTGGTGCAGGTCTACAATACTTTTCCTGGTGTCCTTCGAAAGCTCTTTGGTCTTGGCCATGGCGGAGTTTGGAGTCTGACTGTTTCAGGCTGTGGACAGGTGTCTTTTATACAGATGATGAGTTCAAACGGGTGCCATTCATTCATTCACGAGTGGGGGACAGAAAAGCGTCTTACAGAAGACGTTACAGGTCTGTGTGAGCCAGAGATTTTCCTTGTTTGAGGTGACCAAATACTTATTTTCCACCCTGATTTACGAATAAATTCTTTACAAATCCTACCATGAGAATTCATGGATTTTTTTTTCACATTCTGTCTCTCACAGTTGAAGTGTACCTCTGGTGCAAATTACTGACCTCTGTCATCATTTTAAGTGGGGGAACTTGCACAATCGGTGGCTGACTAAATACTTTTTTGCCCCACTGTATGGCCTAACTGTGATTTGCTTACATGCTTCTAATTTCATAAATAATGAGTGCTAAACAATGCGATGAAAACTACATTTTATTGTTTACTTTTCAGCTGATCACCATAAGGACAGTCAGCTGTGAATGACACAGAATAGTTCACCAGAGCTGCTGAGGTTACAGGTACTGCACTTCTAATTAATCAGCTCATCCATGGTGTCCACTCTAAGGGCATATTATGATTTGTTCTTGTGTGTCATATAACAACATTTTGTCATAAGTGCCACTCAACTATCTGTCTTACAGCCTATAATGACAGTTTTGAGAGGATAAGGCTGAGCAGGTACTGCCACATCTAATTAATTACTCATACTCAAAATATTTATTTAATAAAGGATGTCAACTGTAAGATTACAGTACCATTTAGTAATTGAATTATCTGGAGTTAGAGTCCAGACAATACCTACTGTACTTATAAAAATCATATCTTCTTCAAAATTAGGTATGTTAACCTTTGCTGTATTTTTCACAGTAAAATACCACAAAATGCCCAGTAACTAACCTGAAAACATTTCTACAGTTAATTACTGTAATTTGCTTTGCATTATGGGTATATTAAGTTTATTTACATTTACTTACTGTATTTTTTAAAATTGCGGTAGTAGTTATACCTACCGTTAACACATTAGTATTATGTGATTTGAATGGTTCATCATACTGTTTGTGTATTTTTACTCTTTCAGTGGTTGGTTGCAATAGTGCATTACATTTTAACTCTTTCACTGCCAACCATTTCCAGATTTTCCTCCAACCTATGCCATTTGTCAGTATGATACCAGTGAAAGTATTATGGTTTTGACTTTTTAGGGGACTTGCCTGTGTGTAAGGTTCAAGAATTCTGATCATCTAATCTGCTGCATGCAGTTGTATGCACATGCACAGCTGCTGCAAATGTGTGCTTGCCACTGCATTGCCATAGAGATCAATTCAAGTGACAGCTGCTCCTGGGGAGAGGGGAAAGAATGCAGAAAGGCCTCCTTGTAGGGAAATTTTATAAAGCAAGGTTCTCCAAATCTCTCCCAAAATTCTGTGTTTTCTTAATTGACTTCCATTCATATGTAAAGACTATAAGGTTAACTACAAATAAAAAAAGCAGAATTCACATTGCTGCATCTCCATCACTTATCTCTGATTAACCCTGAACAAGATTCACATTTCCTTTTGTTAATTTTTTTACTTGTCACTATTCTGTTGTTGGATTTCACTTAGGTTGTTGCTGCTGTCTGTTTTTGTGTAATTTTGTACTTGTGACAAGTAGTGAATAAAGTTATTTAAAAAAGACGCAGAAAGGCGAACTTCAGTCAGTGGAGAATATTGTAATAATTTGGCGGAGGCTTCTCAGTCGAGCAGTAACTGAATTGCTCATTTACTGAACGTGCAACATGTACAGAACTCTTCTGGGAACTAGTCAACCCAACTTAGTGAAACACACACTGAATGCATGCTGGCCCCGCCCACCCACCCACCTACCTCTACCAACCACCACCACTCCATATCCTGACTGACATGACCTGTGATCCAGTGATTGACAGGAGAGGAAAGACAGGCCAACTTTGTTAACTCTTCATTACGATATGCTCGAGAGGACAAAAGATTTTGCACCTCGTTATTGTTGGACCTCTGTGTGGAAACTGCAAACGGGACGTCATAAGGCAATGCAAAGGACTCTCCTACCTAACATACTCGTTTATTAATTCTTAAGAGCATATATATTTTTTGTGTGTGTGTGTGTGGGGGGGAGGGGGGGCTTAAAATCGGTGTTAGCTTGGTCGAAATAGCACATTAGCTGAATTATTCTGGAAAAAATAGGTTGTGTGTGTTTTTTTCTTTTCTTATTTAAATATATATTTAGATATATATTTTCCACGGGGATCGGCGAGGAACACAGGCGCAACGACAGTCTTTGTCTTTTTCCCGCCGAGTGTGGTGCATTGTCCTCCTGCGCTTCTGTTCTATGACTATTGAGAAGCTGGCCACGCTAACAGTGGGACATTTAGCTTCAGCTAAAGCAGCAGGTAAAAATACACATTTAATGAGAATAAAGAAAGACAACTTTTTTTTTTGGAAATTTAGAGACTGCTAAAACAATCTTATCCAGTTTTGAGCTTGCTCATGTAGGTTAGCCTGCTTTATTTAATTTTGTGTGAGCTGCAGTACACAACATTAAAAAGTTAATATAACATTAGGTTGGTGGCGCGAGGAACTCCAACCTAAGTTTAATATTTATTATTTTTTTAAGTGGGAAGGGGAGCATGTTTTTTTTCCTTTAATACAACGTCTTCCAGGGTCTTTTTCATAGGAAAACCGTGTAACGTCTGTGTTAGGTTGGTCAAAAGAGCAATTAGTTGAATTATTCTGGAAAAGATGGGTTGTGTGTTTTTTTTTTCTTTTATTTACTTATGTAAATATATTTTTCAAGGGTTAAATAAATGCAACATTAAATTAACAATTGTCTCTCTGTCTTTTCCCGCCCAGTGTGGTGCATTGCAAGCCAGAGACTTCAGTGGAACAAGGAGATTGAACATCTGCTACTTGAGTGCACAGTGCAAAGCTGAACCACAACCAGATCGCCACAGCAGCCATCCTTCTTCTGATGAAGTACTTCCAAGAAAAAGAGGACTCAATCTTCATCTTGGCTGACGTAATTATATTTAAAATTTTACACATGCACTCTCAATACTGTCAACATAAACAAAGGAAAAATATTTCAATGATTTTGGGTATCATCATTCAAATCAGTTCCTTTTGTGTTTTAAAGGCTTTTTCCACCAAGATGTCTGTTGAGAGAGAGATGACCTTACCCATCACACCAAGGGTAATAGCGCTTGGTAAGTAAATAGTTTCAATCCTCTTGTAATATTTTTGTAAAAAATCTATGTAATTATTGTGGTATTTGTACCCACAACAACTTACTTAACAGGGATTTGTCTGTTTTATATTGTATAAAATAGAATACACACAGTTTGCTGCTGTTTCTCTTATTATTTATTATACACAATGACCAACAGGAAAAAACAGCCTAACATTTCAGCACAGGCCAAAATGCCAAAACATTAGGCAGTTTTTTCCTGTAATTGATCATAATTTTCATTACATAATAAATAGTAAGAGAAATAGCAGCAAACCGTGTGGATTCTATTTTTGTACAGTGTGAGGCCTGCTATCCAGCATTCTTGTGGAAACCTTATTTGTAAGGGTGAGCACATTGTCTTATTGGACTCTTGTCTGTTTTTAGGGAATAATTTCATGTCTGCAAGCCGCTGGATGATCAGTTTGGAGGGCAAGACATTTTATGAGCCTGAGCAGATGCATGACTTTGCCAGCACCCTTGCTGTCTTCTTTGCGTCATACTACGTTTTCAACCTTGAGTATCAGGAGTCAGCGTCCATCACACTGGAGATGATACAGAGGTAAATACTTTACACCATTTAAGAATGAAATATATGTGATAGCTTGACTACAGTTGCAGAAACATATAGGTGATTGCTGTAATGTATGTTTTAATTTTGAAATTAAAGCAGCCTTTTTTCCGTTAAAAGGTTCTTTGTGAGGATCAATCCAGACATGGGAACAAAATGCCCTTCAAAACTTGGTACAAGCCGCAAGACAGGTTGTGTTGTAAAGAGGAAGGTCACAAGCATCAGCCCTCGGATCACCACCTTCCTCCAGCGGCTCTCTGAGTTTGAATGGAGGACTTCCAACTAGGTAAGAATACAGAGATGATAATATCTTTTACATAGCTGATAATTATATACATACTGTACACACATCCATACAACAGTATGAATGATCTCAGACAGATGTGAACAAGTGAATAACCTGAGCAAACATGAATATTGATGATGTGTCTTTGACAGGTGGTGATAAAGACTACGCTGAACCCGACCATCCTGGTAACGGAAATCTAAATCCCATGTCACATTCTATTTCCTGGGACCCACTGATAATTATTAAATTTTGTAAATGATTTTTGTTTTACAATTGTAATAGTTTATTTAATGTTCATGCTGGTGGGTTTGTCCTGTTTTTAGTGGAATGAAAAACTGTTTTCCTTAAAAAAAATCAGACACAGAAAGGTGAAGGACTGTGTAGTTTTCATGTACGCTTCTATTTATTTTGGTTATTGACATTGTTTTTATTCAGTTGAAAAATGTTTTTCTTGTTAAAAAAATTTATCAACAATAAATGTTGGTTTAATTCACTATTCTGAGACTACTTTATTGAATTATATTGTTTTTTGTAAATGTTCTTATATTGAATATGAATGTTAATATTATTTTATATGCTGTAAAACACAATTACAGTCTAAACAAATTATACTGTACACAATTACAGTGTTATACCATAAACCACATTTGCAGTACAGTGATACTATAAAACTTAATCACGGTAAGTCTTTCTAACTGTAAACCACGTTTACAGTAAAGCTGTTATACTGTAATATATGTTTACAGTAAAGTGGTTGAACTGTAAAACATCACAACAGTAAAGATACTGTAAATCAGTAATTACAGTAACTTACTGGCAATAGTGTTGCCAGTAAGTTACTGTAAAAATACAATAAAATGTCTAATTCACATTGGAATAAATGGTAAATGGCCTGTATTTGTAAAGCGCTTTACACTACATTCAGTCATTCACCCATTCACACACACGTGATGGCAAGCTACATTGTAGCCACAGCTGCCCTGGAGTGCACTGACAGAGGCGAGGCTGCAGGACACTGGCGCCACCGTGCCCGCCGACCACCACTAGTAGGCAACAAGTGAAGTGTCTTGCCCGAGGACACAACAACCGAGACTGTCCGAGCCGGGGCTCAAACCGGCAACCTTCCGATTACAAGATGAACTGCCAACTCTTGAGCCATGAGCCATGATCGACCTAGATTAGGAGTTATAAAAACATAAACCAAAAAACCTCACTCACCATAACAAATTCTGTCAATTCATATACTGTAGTTCACTGCAGGAGATAATTTGCACAAGCAGCACTATCAATGTGGCACTGCTTGTTTGCTTGCTCCTTTTTAATTTAGTAGTGCATGGTCACTCACTAACAACAAGTGCAAATTACTTGATTTTCTAGAAGGAAACTGGCAGGCTGGAGAACATGAAATCTCACTGTGTCTGATGTTTGTGTGAAAAAAGATTTTCTTAGGTCACGGTAGTTTGTGTATATGTCTTTCCTGCATTAACTATTAATGATCTGCACAAGATACGTTTAAGTGGAGGGTGAAAGGAAACTGAGTGTGAAAGCAGAATAAAGGGCTGGGGTACATTAAGGCAGAAGGAGTATCAGGGGTTGGGAAGGGTATCAAGGAGAGCGTTGTGACATTTAAGGGGTATTTTGGTTTACGTAGTTCAAAATTGAAAGTACAGAACTGCTTTGTTCCCAAAGGAATAATGCAATTGTAGGGATTTATTTTATCAGTTGCTTATGACTAAAATGTCCAGCGTTGTGCGTATGACTCAAAATGTAAGAAATTGTGCTGTCAAATATAAGTGCCATTATTACGTAGCTTTAAGCTGAACATGCAATAAATCCGCATGGACTACTAACCTAGTTCCTAAAGAAATATAAGTTTCTGAGGCAGGTTTAGAACAATGGGTCCCTGATTAGCATCATGAACGGCAAAAATAAAATAAAAAAAACAGAAAAGAAAGTTGTTGAAGGTATTTGTCTTTGTCATTTGAGTGGAAGCCCCACATTCTGGGCATTCATTGTTGTTCGGACTTAGTCCTGTGGATGCATTTCCTGCACGGTTATCTGAAAAAACAAAAAAACCCAACTCTTGACAGTCTGACTTTACAAGACCAGTTCTCCTCACATTAAGTACTGATCTAGTGTGTAGTAGACAGTAAATCCACTTTTCAAATGCTGCAGTTGCATTTGTTAAAATATCCTGGGATATTTCCTGGGTTTATGTTGAATTACACACAACTATTGAGTGTGAACAATGTAACACTCAGTCATGCAAGTTGGACATAAGTACAGTAGCTGATGTAACATTCATTTGCCACATTAAAATAGAGTTGCAAAGTAGACAGCAACCCTGTTACCTGAAGTGCTTGGTTCTGCTGAGTTTTTCTATTTGGTTGCTTTAAAAAAAAGAAAAAAGAAAAAAAAGAGTATCATATATTTTACAAGGAAACATGTCTGTCTCTTAGATGCTATAACATTTCTAAAGCTACATTATATTATATCTACTCACCTATTCAAATCACTGAATAAAGGCATTCCGATCGCTTTCATGGCCACAGGGGTATAATATCAAGCATCTAGGCATGCAGACTGCTTCTGCAAACATTTGTGGAAGAATGGGTCGCTCTCAGGAGCTCAGTGAATTCTACCCTGGCACTGGGATAGGATACCACCTGTGTAACAAGTCCAGTTTTGAAATTTCAACTTTTAGCAATATTATAACAAGTGGAAGTGATTAGGAATGATAGAAACTTAGCTATAAAGTGTTAGGACATGTAGAATCACAGACTGTAGTCAGTGGATGCTGAGGTGCCTAGTGTGCAAAGGTCACCAACTTTCTGCAGAGTCAGTCACTACAGGCCTCCAAACTTCGTGTCCTTCAGAGTGTCTCAAGAACAGGGCATAGAGTTTCATGGATTGGGTTTCCAGGCTAAGTTGCCTTACATCATCAAGTGCTATGCAAGTGCCAAGTGCCTCTAGAGCAGTGGAGACTTGTTCTCTAGAGTGAAGAATTGTGTTTCTCTGTCTGGCAGTCTGATGGACAAGTCTGAGTTTGGTGGTTACGATGAGAACAGTACTTGTCTGACTATAGTGTGCCAAGTGTAGTGCAGATTTTAGTGTGGGGTCTAGTGTATGAGGCACTTTGTTCAGCATCCATGGAGATACTAAAAAATAATGTTGCCAGGTGTTGTCCTCGGTCACTTTGTTCCAGTGAACTCTTAAGGACACCAAGATATTTTGGACAATTTCATGCTCCCAACTTTGTGGGGACAGTCATGTTCCAACATGGCTGTGCACCAATGCACAAAGCAAGGTCCAAAAAGATATGGATGAGCAAGTATGGTGTGAAAGAACTGCACATTGACCAATTTACTTGCGTTTTGTTTGTTTGTTTCTAAATAGACAAGTTAACTCATAGTGGACTCCATGTGGTTTATTTGAAGAGTTTTAGTCAGGTTTCAGCGCTCATTAAACAGAAATGACATTATACATGCTTCCTTTAGACAAGCATGTAGATGCATGTCAATCTACAGTCTTTGTACAGTATAGTTTTTTTTTACAAAATCTGATAGAGTATTATATATTCAGTACCTATACTAAATATAATTAAGAGTAAATACCATTCTAAAATAGACATTTAAAATAGAATTGATTAAAGAACATTTTAATTAATGTGAATAAAAGACAAAAGTTTTCTTTATTAAATATGACCATAGGTCATTAATTAAAACAACAACAACAAAAAAAAAAAAAACACAAATTCTGACAATGAATTGAACAAACACTTTGGACATGCAAAGGAATTCAACTGACTTCATCCCTCTTTCCTTCAGCTTGGCTGAACCCAGAATGACCTTTATGAATAATGAGGTATTCCAGTGGTAACCTTGACAACTGGTCTATGTTGTTGGCAGATAGGCACAGAGTTAAAGTAATTCAGCTGCTGACATAGAATGCAGAGTGTTTATTTTGCCCTCTGAATAGAGGGATGGAGGTTTCCTGATTAACACTGACAATCTGAAAAGCACAGTGTGCAAGTACATTAATAATAAAAAACACTTAAAATGCCTGAGCATGCTTTTAAAAAGGGTTATACAGTCATGAAAAGATGTCTGTAAGGTGTATGAATGAACGATGAGGGAGGGATGACAGCAAGGTTAAAAGATATCTTGGCTTGGTTTCATAAACTTTATTTGTCTTATTTTATAGCACCTAAGAAGAAATTCTACACATTTTTGGGGGTGTACTAATTAGTAAGGTTTTTTTTTAGGATAGGAGGATATTTTAGTATGTACAAAGTACATAATTAATAAGCCAAGAAACTTCCTTGGTGTTCAGCATTAATTACCTCTTCAAATTAACATATCCACCCCATCATTTTCTCCCACTGTGACTTTAACACTTTAAGATTACAGAATACCCACAGGCACTTTCTCACAGGGACACTGAAAAGGTCATGAACCTAGAACATACATGGTATGTCTCTGTGGTATATAAAGGATAACTTTATGGTTTTGATAGTATTATGTAGGGTCAGTTTTCTGTCCCATCCCCTGTTCTGAATTCCCTGGGGATGGTTTGAGTTCTCTAAGTATATTGATCTGTTTGTCTATATGAAGAATGGATAACCAAAAGAACAAATAAAATCTATTGTAACACATAAACAGTGATAAGGGAAAAAATGAATGGAAATGATTGGTACTAATGCCTGTAATTGCTCACTATATATCTGAGATCATGCAAAGGACATTTAACCATTAAACACTGATAACTTTTTTTTTCTTTTTTACTGCTATACTTATTGTAGATATTAACTTTCACATTTCTGTACTTTTTATGTGTTTCTGTGAGAAATTGTTACTTAACTTGCTAAAACAAATATTTTTGCATGATTAATATTGGCAAAGCCCTTACTGGCATAACTTGTTATGAGGGCAATAAAAAATGTGTTCAACACTAAAGCATTTCCCAAGGCTGCAAAATATTTACTGAATATTACTGAAATGAATTTCATTGACTTGTGCTCTGCATAGATGCACTGATGTGTGCCAAATGTGCCAAGCCAGTGTGCCAGCTCTGTGGGTGCAACTCCCCCAGTGTCAGATGACCAGGTTGTGAATCATTGATCTGAGCAAATCAATAGTCAGCACGTCCATCTCCCGTCCACTCTCAGTGGGTCACCATCTGTGTGTGTGTCCATATCCTGTCCGAAGCCATCGCAGGAGCCCATCAGCACACACCAGGTGGCTGCCATCTGGGTCCCGCCGCTTAACACACAGCATGGTTCTCTGTGTAGGAGAGTGTTGCATGTATGCATGTGCTTGCAAGATAGAGACTGACAACTAAATGTTACATTTGTGGGCGTGGATCCACAGTTACTATGTTGTAAGTGTTGAATTGAGTCCACACATGTGAAACCACAAAGGTGCACAGCGGGTCCATGCAGAAAGGTGAAGATTTCTGTAAAATGTGTGTAGACAAAGATACCCAGTTCCAGTGAAGCTGGTGGCCAGCACCGAAAAATGTTGAGTAATAATAAAGTGTTAACAAGGTGCTTGTTGTTTTGGCATGCCACTATCTTGATGACTAGGTGTGAAATATTTTAGAAGATAGTGTTTTGGTGCGTTGGTGTGACTTTCTAACACTTTTTGACTAGCTCCCTTTCACACTCTTAAGTATCACAAGGCTTGCTGAATTTGTGGACTTGAGTCATGACACTTCACTACACGTTACCTCATGCTTAGCTATCAAAATTGGGACAGAAGTCAACATATTTCTCCTCCCTTTATCTATTTGAGGATATACATTGTCATGCCATTTGACTTTGAAAAGGTACATATTTTGAAATTTACACAGATTTTTAAACACCTACACATTTTTGACAAGTCTTTCTAATTCAACTTTATTTTTAACCACTAACTTCTTCACATGTGGTGCACTACATTAATGTATACTAATGTGCTGCATATTTTCTGGGCTTTACCGTACATGGGCCATCTTCTTCTCCTCCGTCAAAGACACGAAGTTATTATACATACATCCAATCTCTTCACAGCATTTCAGAACAACATATTAGGGATGCTTGGACACTCACAAATCAGAATTTGTCTTGTCACAAGTTATTCACACATAAAATAATTACATTCAGATCAAATAGTACCTAATATAATTATGAAGCTTCTAATCTGCCAAGCTCAAATATAAAAAATGAACACACAAAAAAAAACATGAAATATCCAAATTATTATTGTGCAACTTTGACCACAAATGAAATTTACTTATTTTTAATTAAAATTACATTTTAATTAAACCTGATTTAAATATGACTGCACTCACCTTCATAGTTCCTCATAGTTGTCCACTTGCATATACGCATCCAAAACCCTTGACTTCAAACTTGTCAAAGAGCAAAGATTAATTTCTGTGTCAAATTGTCACAACAGCTGGTCTCGAGCCATGACCCAGAGACTGAACAGCACTTATTGTCAAAAAAGTCTTCTGAAGGGTAAGATGAGTTCAGGAGTACAACCAGGAGCATGTTCAGTGTCTTGGCATTAATAGAGTTTGCATTGGGAACGCGTTCCCTAAGGTCAGACTGTAAATGCAGATTTATACTGTAATGCTCTAAGATGTCAGAGGGAAGCCAAGCAATGTGTTCTATTCTGTGCCAGCACAGAGCACATAGAAAACACAATAGTTTTTGCCAAACCCAGCTTTTACTAAGCACCCACCACACTCTGAAATTTGGCTCCCTGCAGTCTCCAAAAGTACTATGATTAGAAATCCTAAACATATAATGAATGCCGATCGCACATCACAGATGCACAAAGAAAAGTGGTTCTAATGTAGTTGTGCTTTGTGTGTAGCACTTGCCAGGGAGACAACTTTCTGAGAGAGCTTGTCTAAAATCGCTAGCCCCGGGACGTCAGGCTAGCGATTTTGCGAGCCCTGATTAGGTATGAGTTTTGATTAGGCAGCAATTTAATCCTCTTTATTTCTTTACCATAGAATGCATATAAGAATATAGAGATCTTTGATCTCACCGATTTCTTTGTGGACTCCCATTTTGAGTTTAGCATTTTGACTGTTGTCAATCCAGTTCTGTTTAGGAGAAAATATTGCCATTTTGCATGACAAGGTGAAATGCAATGATAGCAGCTAATTTTAGCAATCTTGTAATCCAGACTACATGGATGCACATACACCTTCTAATTAGAGCTAAGCAATATAATAAAGTACTAGACTTCCAGGGATTTATAAGTACTGTTAGTAGCAGGCTCTGTAAAACGTTTTTTGTCAGATAACTTCAGTAAAAATGTTCCAAAGGCACCAACACCACAAACATAGTCCTGTGACTGAGATTAGCATAAGTGACACTTAGCAGACAGCTAGATTGGCTAGCTTTTGGAACCAGCCTTGAGTGGCTATTGGAGGTACTTCAGCATTACCATTACCCTTTCATCAACAGAAGCTACTTATACTTGATGTAAGAATTATATTAATATATTTAGAACTTTTCTTTTCCATTTTTATTGAACCTTTATTTAATGTAATTAATAAATTCTTAACAAATTCTTATGCATATACTTCTCAAATAACATTATTTACATTAAATATTAAATTAAATAATCTTATTTGAGCTTCAATGATTCAATAACTCTTTTGGTTTTCAGTTACATCTGCAGTTGTACACATTTACATACATAAGTGCATAGGTTTTATGAAGGTTTTATTTTATTATATTGTGTTGTGAGTAAAAATCCAACTTCTGTCTATAAGTTGATTAACATTTACATTCTGGGCAACCAACCATTGTACATAACCTTTCTGCATGATTTCCTCCTCTGCTTTATCTATCACTAGGGATGGGAATTGTTAATCTGCTTGTTGGTTCCACTTAAACATGCATAACAATCTGCTGATTTTAATTTGTGTGTCGGAGGAGGAAAATAACAATGCAATCTATAGCATGGATGGACATAATCTTTTTTATAATACACAAACGCACGAGAGTGCGATTGTAAAGTGGGAACTGCATCCCGGACAGAAACAGCTGCATTATGGTGCCAAAACATATTTGACTTTTTGCAAGAACCTGCATAGACAGCATTCTAATGCTAAGCTAGCCAAGAACCCAGAAGGACATTAAAGCTGAGTGAAGACTGTCCCCAACCTGACAGCCAGAACCTGTACTTCAACAGGTAACAAACTCATGAACATCATGCTGCAGCCTGACTAATTAATTAGAAATAACTAGCTCTAACTAATTAGAGCTAGTTATTGCTTTAAAGTGTCTGTGGTGATTGCTTTAAAGTGTCCTTGTGCTGGTTTTCAGCTTTGTCTTCATACAGAAATACTAATCGAAAGATTACAGAATTGGGACTTGGGTTGGTGTGTGGGGCTGTAGCCTCTGGTTTACATTGTTAACTGGTAATCAGGAGTGTGTTTTAGCTATTTTACAGAATAACAAGAAAGTAATGTAACAAGTAGTATAATAACTTACAAGTGTTCTGTGTAATATGCCTAATATTTACTTTTTAAGTAATGACCCCAACACTGAGCACAAGAAAGATGGCAAATACCTCCAACATGCACAAACATTTGACCCAGAGCATGCAATGCATTTTCAAAAATGTAATGTCTTTGATATGCTGCTCAGCAATGGTGGTCACTTTCAAAGTAAAGCCAAAGAGAACACAATGAAAATCAATAAGAGAATCGATAAGTGATATTGACAATGGATTTAGGGGACATCTCAGGCCCTCCAAGGTTTGGAGGCCTATCTCCACCCACCACTACTTCCCCTGCCAGTGGCGGACTCCCTCAGGTGTCAGTGCATTGGTGATTCTTTGTGTCCGGGGATGGGCGTCCGGGTACACACCGGCTCACTCCTTGGCGGCCGCTTATCGGGGCCTGGAGCCTGGGGCTTGCTCGGGCCACTTCGGAGGTGGGGTGCCCCCGGCCTCTCGGCCTGGGGCTCGGTCACTCAGGCACAGCTGGCTGCCGGCGGAGCTCACGGGCGCGCCACTGCAACTCCCCCTGGCTTCTGCTCCGCGGCTGCTGAGTGAGCCCTCATCTGGGACTCTCCTCAGCTCTTACTGGGACAGTGGCGCGGCTGCCCCTCTGTTGGTCTTCCTTGGTCTCTTGTGTTCTGGGGGCCTCTGGATGTCTGGAGTTTTGATCTCCTCCATACCTGCTTCATACCCTGGAGGATGGGGCTGTGGCTCCCCACACTCCCTAGCAGATCGTTACATGGAGAAACCTTTGGAATGCAAGCATGCTGATCCACACAGGTATGCACACAGGTGTACACACGGGTATTCACAGACGCGGACTACAGCTTTCTTGGCTGCTGCCTCAAAGCACATTGTGCGCTGTCTATCTTGCGTGCTGCACAATATAGTTTATTACTTAGTATCTACTGATATTTACTGCTAGCTAGTTTATTGTGATGGTGCCGTTTTTTTTATTATGTTGCTCTTTGTTGTTTGCTTTCTCTTCTGTTTTTTTTTCTTTCTTCCCCCCCTTCTCACCGTCTCTTCTCCCCTTTGGTTTTCTTTCTCTCCCTCTCTTTCTTTCATTCTTTCTCCCTGTCCTATCCCCCAGTCATGTCTGTCCCGTTTGTAGCAACTGAAAATAAAATAAATTCATAATTATAATAAAGGTCAATCAAATGGACCAATATGGCAAGGCCATGATGATCCACTTGGTAAAATAAATCCGCTTGGCATCTTTCTTGGCCTTAAGACAACAATTCTGATGGCTAAAGATCCAAACGGGACACAAAAAAAAAAATAAAAAATAAAAAGACAATGGAATCACAGTCACTAAATTCTTATCACTTCCCATCCCTATCTATCACTGACACAGAGCATAATGCACCACACAATGCTCTGCATCTTGTATGGGTGTGTACCCCATTTCGTCTTCAGCGCAGATGTTTTAGGTGTGTATAGATTAACATGCACATACATACAGTCTGTTTTGTATGTTATCCCAAATCCCCAAACACCGCTACCTGCTATCATAGTAGCAGTTACACAGGCTGCGCTTTGGAGCAGAAAAGTAAACATACTGTGAAAGACTCTTACTCCCTTGATAAAACTTGCAGTAACCATACATCACAAGAAAATGACCTGAAAAAAAAGAGACATATTCAGGTTCATAGGCAAGGGTAGTTTCAGAGCCTGGCTTGGCTTTAGTCTGTGATTACAGTGTAAAAGTAAACAATTGCTTTGGTCTGCAGAGAAAATAAGAGGCACACTGGTGTTGTTCACTGCAGGTCTAATTATAAACCATAAATTCCTCATTCACCCTGCTGGGGCCTTTGTTTTGTTCTTCAAGCTCAGGTCTTCTACCAGTCCTTGAAGCTTGAGGATCCTGCTTAGTATCTTAGGTGTCCCTAGGACTCCGCTCTTCTGGATAAAGATCTCAAATGTCGTTCCTAGAATCTGCTGGAACCCCTCCCTAGTCTGGGGTGTGTGTGTGTGTGTGTGGGGGGGGGGGGGGGGGTCCACTGCTTTAAGTGTCACGATTAACACGGAGACCACTGTAACCTTCATCTTCCACATCTTCACTTGTTCTTCTCTCATCCCTTGGTGTTTCACGAGCTTCTCAAGTTCCTTGTTCCTGATGTTTCTATCATTGTGGCTTTATTCCTCTGCTTGTTCATCACTACTATTAGCTATTAGCCATAAAGTTAACATGCAGAACAATTAGGATTCAAAGAATGCAGAGATACTCCTTTCTACCTTCCTTTTTGTAAAATAACGTGTTTCAGAACATTGCATGCAAAAAGAAGTAAATATGGCAATGAAAGGCAATGAAACACTGCCTTTAGCTAGCCTCTGTCAGTGCGCCCCAGGGCAGCTGTGGCTACAATGTAGCTTGCTATCGCCAGTGTGTGAATGTGTGTGTGAATGGGTGGATGACTGAATGTAGTGTAAAGCGCTTTGGGGTCCTATGGACTAGAAAAGCGCTATACAAATGCAGGCCATTTACCATTTACCATTTGAACAATAATGGGCTATTTCTTCTGTGTTGATCGCTCTGTGTACTGTATTGATAGTGGTTGCTAGGTTACAATAAAAACGAAAGAGTTTTGGGGTGTAGTAGAACATTTGGGTCTTTGCCGCAGACAATATAAAAGATTAAATTGCATACTCATTGCCTAACAACACATCCTTGTACCTTCCACCAAGGTGATGACAGTGAAAAACACTTATCTCGAGGCTTCAAAACGTCACCCATTGGTTTATGTTAGCTGTGTTAATGTATCATACTTCAAGCATAGTATAACCAAGATTTACAAAATAGATTTTTTTTCCCCAAATTCAGTATTAATTGAGTGGCTGAGCAAGTGAACTAGCAGGAACTTAACAGAAAGCCATATTCCATGGGTTTCTATAGGACTATACCAGTGGTGTCCAAACCCAGGCCTCGAGGGCTCGTGTCCTTCAGGCTTTAGATGTGTCTTTGATCCATCACAGCTGATTTAAATGGCTAAGTTACCTCCTCAACGTGTCCTGAAGTTCTCCAGAGGCCTGGTAATGAACTACTCATCTGATTCAGGTGTGTAGACCCAGGGTGACATCTAAAACCTGCAGGACACCGGCCCTCGAGGCCTGGAGTTGGTCAAGCCTGGACTATACAATGTATGTCATTTTGCAACCACAGCTATCTGTTGGTCTTTAGATAGAGTGCAAATTATTTTGACCTTAATTTTTCTGATGTGGCAACTCTATCCATGTTTTATACGCTGGACACGAGCCCTCGAGGCCTGGGTTTGGACACCACTGGTATAGTCCTATAGAAACCCATGGAATATGGCTTTCTGTTAAGTTCCTGCTAGTTCACTTGCTCAGCCACTCAATTAATACTGAATTTGGGGAAAAAAAATCTACTTTGTAAATCTTGGTTATACTATGCTTGAAGTATGATACATTAATTATGATACCTCTGCTGTTGCTCCTTCCTCTGTTATACTCTGTTTTATACGCTGTACAGTCTTTGCAACAGCCTCTGCTTTAGGGCCCATTTTGCATAGAGTAAAACAACAGCTATTTGATAGATACAAATAATATTTAGACTTGCACCCCCAGACTAATGATAGCTTAAGCTAGATATTTGCAGTTTTGTCTTAAATGTTTCAATAAATATTACATGAACTAACATAAGCATGAAATGTCAAAGATTTGGTGAAGTTTCATCATAAACTGGTTTTATAGTCACACAAATGTTCCAGTTTTTTCGGTTGGACAGAGGGGGGGGGGGGGGGGGGGGGGGGGGAAACGTGGGTTTACACCCTCCCAAGATGCGTTCCTGTGCAGTCCTGACTTCCAGATCTTGATTGGCTGATGTGTGGGATAGAGGTGTGTGGGGTGTAGCAGACAACAAACATGCTACTTCTGCTCAACCATAAAACCAGCTGTGGCTTTCTTAGATTTGTGTTTTTGTGCTATTTACCAAATGTTAGGACACTAACAATACTACCTTAACAACCTAATTAATTCAATAACATTTGATTTGTATTTGTTGCTTAATGCTGTGTTGTGTGTGTGTTATGAGCAGGTTGGTTTCTTCATAACACTCATCTGAGTTATATTGTACACAGCTTTTTTTTTACATGCAAAAAATGTCTTAAAATAGCAGCTGGTGAATCAAATGCAGAAATATGTAGAAAATGAGTGACTCTGTGTGTGTACACATGAGCCTGTCAGTGGATATTTGCTTCGTTTTCGCACAGTTTCACAAGCTTAAGTGACAGGGTCGTATGCCATCTTCTTCTCTCCCTTCTTTAGGTGTCAAACTTGGACAGGAAGTCAGGGAATTTAAGCCCCGTGCTTCCTGCCAGTGTATGACTCAGTTATCGTTCAAGCACAGCTGTTTCTGCTGAGAAATGTTGTCATCTCCCTTGTTGCTAGGATTATTTCGATTTAGGTATCTGTCACGCACACTGATGCTGAGGCAGAGTTCATAGAAATCTGGGGGAAGTGCTCTTATTTAAAATTCAGACCCGCAAAGTGCATATAAATTTAACAGTTAACCAAGCTACATTTTAACATACAAAGAGGTTTATAATTCAGCAATTCATGATTTTGGACTCTGGAACCCAAGGAATCTTATGTGATATGATCAAAAATTGCCGTTACACATAAACAGAATTAAACATGGCCTTGTAAATGCAACAGGTGCCAACAGTAACTTTCTTGCTTGACTTCATACTCTGAACATAAACACTCATGTTACATACGCTTTTGAGGGCACTTGCAAGCACACTTTTACTATGGGGCAATACTATCAGACTGTGTCACATCTGCTAAGAATTAAAGGCCTGGGATCAGCCAACCTTCATTTTGAAACATTAGGTGAGAAGAAAATGTATTATATTTCAAAGAATTTCCAAAGTATGTCTCATCTTTAGAGCCCCCGGCTATTAATTTTGGCTTTACATTTATGCAGCTGTTAATGAGGATTTTTCAGTGAAGGATAAATAGTAGATATTATTTTAAGAATTTATAACCAGTTAATCAAACTTTCTGAAAAATCCACAGGAGACACAATTATTCTAAATGATTATTAATCGTCTTGAACACAGAAACAGTCTTCGATTACATTGCATTTAGAGACTGAGTTTGTAGATTTATCACAATCTTTAAATTTCATGCTTTACTCTTTGTACCACTAACCTAGTGGAAATTGATCTTTTTATTAATAAACGTTTAAATCATAGCAGTTAAAGAATTACACCTCTAAGATAGACATGCTCTCGATCAGTAACCTGTTCTGAAGGATGCTGATAACATGATAACAAAGTAATTATAACAGGTTTGCATAGAATGTTTTTATTTTTATTTAAAAACTGATTTGTTTGGTATTTGCAGCCAATCTTAAACTAAAACATTATTAAGACTTGTTGCTGTTGCTAAATAAATGCAAAGACATATCGCAGACATTTGTATAAGGCTTGCGTGGTTAACATGCAAGTGTTTTTCTCACCTCCGCCTCCAGCTCAAATTAAACAGTTTTTTCAGGTGCTGCCAACAGCCCTCTTAAGGCAACGTTTGTTTCTTTCCTTTAAGTAAATG
This sequence comes from Maylandia zebra, assembly GCF_041146795.1. Classification (NCBI taxonomy): domain Eukaryota; kingdom Metazoa; phylum Chordata; class Actinopteri; order Cichliformes; family Cichlidae; genus Maylandia; species Maylandia zebra. Next base: position 13,450,832 of record NC_135167.1, read on the forward strand.
GGTTATCATTATTGGTATGTTCATCTCAGGCAGGTCATTTAAAACTAGCACAAGGTTAATTAATTAATCAAGCTTAATGGAGGACCTTTAAGAATCTCATGAAGAAATATGTGTTTTATAAAGACCTTAAGAAATGTGGCCTTACTCTTCGCCAGGAGTTTATTGATTGGGCAACCTCATTCTTTTTAGAGGTCTAAGTAAGTTTTGTGGGTGTAAGTGAGACGTACTCGTTCTTTTTTTATTACCTAAGCAGATGATACGCAATTGAAAATGTAGTTTTTAAAGGGTAAAATATTTCAGTGGATATTATGCAAACAAATACATTGCTTGTCCATAGTTTAAATAGTAACTAAAAAAACATATTACTCTATCAGGATCTAGATTTGAACAGTGTGTCAGATACGTAGTTGCCCATAAGGACTTCAATATTTATGTAAAAAAAAGAAGCAATCTTTGGGAAAAGCTAGGGCAGTTCCCTTATTTATTATTAGTAGCGGTTACAGAACTTCACAGAGTACTTTGTGTTGAATGATTCATTTAGCAGTCCAAATTAATTTAACAGCTTCAATTATCGTCAGAGCTGTAATTGCTTTATTTAAACAGAAACCATTACTATTCTTGGTTTATTGGAAAACAATCAGTATGTTCTTTTTTCTGTTCTTGTTTTGTCATTTGCGATAGTGCTCAATCATATATATTAAAGATTATAGATTAAAGTTCAGAAGACAAAGAAGCTTTCCCTATATTTTCTATACTTCTGAACATGCTAAGTGTCTAAGAAATGTACAGTCAAAAAGCAATTCCCCAGTAAAGGCAAAATATTGAGATTTTCTTTCCATCAGAATCAAAATAACTCCAGCGAAGCAAGGGTTAAATGATATTTTAGTGCCATTATTTTGCTTATGATCAAGTGAGGAGCACAGATGATGATTACACACTTGGTTCAAAGCATCACAGAGACTCCTGTGGTATGTGTTTGTTGATTTTAGCTCAGCTTTTAACACTGCACAGCTGCATATCTTAATGCAGTGGATGCTTTGTTCTTCTTGCCACACTATGAAAGAAGTGTTTAATTATTTTTCTTAGTTTGGAGTATGGCTAATAACTGTCAGAACCAAGATCAGTCAGCATCAGCGCTCTCCAGGGTTGTTTCTGTTTAAGCTGTCAACCGTGTCACGTTCTCTTATGACACTTGTTCTTGGCTTGAAGCACAATAACAGTGGTTTGTCAAAATGCCTCTTTTAAGTATGCATTTGCAAAGTGCAGTTATAAGCATGCGCTGCTTTGTGAGTGAATACATTCCAGGTTTAAAACATTAAAACTAACTGCCTAATATTGTGTAGGTCACCTTGCTTCAACCTAAAAAACACTGATCTCTTGAGTGATGGACACTGGACCTGTGAGCATACTGCAGGATTTCTATGGATAAATGCCAGCTCATCACCATCAGACTGGGATCTGCAACTCAGTCATGTTTTTTTTTGTTATGTTCTTTAAACTGTTCCTGGACACTCTTATAGGGTTTGTTTACATGTAGGGTTATTGGTCTGCCTCAATGTTTAGGCGGGTTAGAAAACTCAAAGTAACATTGACTTAAATGCTGAGACCTAAGGTTTTCCAGAATAACATAGGAAGATGTGTGTGATTTTAATGTTGAGACTGTTCAAATATGCAGCTATTTAATCTCTTGGGTCACTTTTAATGAATTTGAAGTGTTTATGATTTTTTTCCTTTCAACAAATATATTTTCATACTGACTTTGGGTTTTTGGTGTCAAACACAAGCTTGTGCAAGATGTGGGATAGCAAAATAGTATGGTTTATATTCAGACTCAGCACAATAAGCTATTATGTCCTGGGGGGCTTCAGTGCAGCATATTGTTTGAGGCTACAATACATTTAATGATGAAATAGAAATTAATTTTTTTTCTTTGGTAAATGTGTTTTTTATTGTAAATGTGTGGGACATGTCGTCTACCTGATGGCAGGAAGCTCTGTTTTGTTTCATGATTTGTAATTATGGTGGATCAACTCAGCTGTGAATCCAACTTTCCCCACAGGGACAATTAAATGTATTATCTCTAATCATAATATGTAGCAGAACTTTGCAGTCACAGTTATGCTGTCTCACTGCGCCCATGTCTGGGTGCAGACTGCATGTTGTCTGATTTTGTGCAGTTTCTGGAGCAGGCAATTAAATACTATGTGGCATAGCTTAAAGAAAAATCACATATTCATACAACCTCTTGCCACAAATATTTGTGTAGTTATGACAAAATTTTATGTCAAGCATTTTCAAAATTAAGGGGTATATATTCAATATTTATTTCCACCACATCAGTCCATGTTTACAATATGTTAAAGGTTAATTGAAGAATTTTGGCAAAAATACTTGTTGAAGTGATGCAACACGAACTGCGGTCTCTGGGGCACATCATATTTTACACTGACACTATATGTAAATTGAGCTGCACATTTGTCAAATGCATGTATGGGTTGAATAATTGTGAGCTGTCCTCTTCAGTTCAAGTGTCATCATAGAGCTCAGCATACCTTCCAAAACGTGCAAATTAGACAATATGACTGGAAAGATCCCCTGAAATAACTAAGTTTACTGTTATAACATTGTTATATAATACCACTCTTGTCAGAATTAGAAATAGTGGGCCTTCACATCTTGGTGAAGGCATCATCAGTTCCAAGTATTTTGCTGATTTTCAAACTAGCTAATTAAGCTCAGATGGTAAGAAGACACACATCATCCTTGTGTAATGCACTGGCAGACACTCTTACTTGTTTCATAAACATAAGAGAGCATCCCACCGTGAAATGAAAAGGTGTCCCTACTGGTAAATGTTTGGTTTGTTTTCCATATTAGCATGCAAAGTGTAATTAAAAATTGAAGAAAACTACCTGCACGTGGCCTGTGAAATGGAGTGTGCTGATGAAGCTGCATTAAAGCATTGATTTTTAATTAGCAATTCCCAGGTGTGACATGAGCTGAAACGTGAGTCTGATTAAATATGGTCTCTCGTTTCAACTCGCTATTTATGATAAAGACATTTTTCAGTATTTAATAAATTATTATTCATGTTAATAATCATCTCAGTTTTGTAAGTATAACAAAATATTGTAAAACATTTAAGTGTTCATTTCCTTTTCATTTGAATACCATACCCTCCATAAGTATATTGCTTTCTTGTCAGTGGCTTATTAAATATACAATGGTGACAACATAATGGAGCACATTATTCTTCCTTCTTTCTTTATATCCATTACCATAATATAACTGTTGAACTGTTGTGGTAAAAAGGGGATCCTGGTAATGAGAAAATCATACTTTGCAGCAAATAATCATTGAATATATAGTATACGTCACTCTAATCTACTTTCTGTTATTCATCCTCAGGCTTTCATAACATTGTTGTGCTGCTGAAACATTTGCCAGAGTGTATTTAACCTGCACTCATTTCCAGAGAATTGGCTTGGTAGTTTGCTAAGCCAACAGTCGTTTCTCTTCCACATCACATTCTCTGAATGTATGCTGTTTGTTTTTCCCTTTCATTCTTAGCTCTGTCTGGTTTTGTCAAATGTTCAGCCAGAATTTCAATCAGAATAAGAGGTAAACTTACACTGAAGCAAATGATTTAACCCTCCTGCCATCCTTTAAAAAACTCACACCCATCACCCTAGGGACCATTCTCAGCCACGCCATAAAAAGACCATATATCCATATTTTATTCCACTTTAAATTAGCCAACCTTGTAAAACTACTTCTCCCTGAAATATTCATGTAAAGTTTTAATTATATTTTCGTTGTTTTAACCCTTCAAATCCCAGTGTTATTACATGAGCGCCCTGTGTTATAAGCCCCAAAAACCAAAAAACGAAATATTTCCACAAAAAACCAGTTGAAGTAATATGTGATTGTCATTATAAGTAGGCCTTTAGATGGACCAAAGATTGGCACCAACATACATTTTGACCTGCCATTATTTTTTTTGCATTTTTTTTGCAATTTAAAAATTAAAACTTCAAGGCCCTGAGTCTTCATTGACATCCAAGAAAAGAAGAAAAAATAAAATCATATGATGATAATTTGGGGTTGAAAAATAGCGTTTATAATGGAAGTCAATGGGCAGAAAATGGTCCCCAGGGTGATGGGTGTGGGGATTTCTGCTGCTCAGCCATTTTAGGCTGATTTAAGGAATTCACACTGGAATATTAACATTGACAGGTAAAAACTATCCTGTGGCAAGTTTGGTTATATTCCACTGAACACAGTGGAAATGGCAGCCATTTAACACATAGCAGTGGCACAAAAAGGTCCCAAGAAGGCAGGAAGGTTAAATATCCTATGTCTCTGATATAGCATACTCACACATGGACACATTTGTTGCACACTGCAGGTTTAGAAGGCCAGGCTGGCAAACTAGAATGCTAATGGAACAGTAAGTATTTAAAGTATAACAGTCCAAATAAGTCATGCTAATCTTTATCGAACCGGGAATGAAGAACTTGAAAAAGCTCATCTTTATAGCACACACGCAAACACACACACACACACACACACTCTTATTAATACAGTAATACCATGCATAAATATGTTTGTGTACATAAGTACATGCACAAGTGCAGTCAATTGGAAAATTGTTTGTTGGTGATTTACTGCGTGTGGCTCGACAGACTGGTTAAGAGACAGTAAGAAAAGCAGCGGGTGTCTGTTTAAATGTTGACAAATCCCTGACACTTGGACAGTTTGTTATCTTTCCACCCGTCTCCCATAGTGTCTCATCACACACAATATCATTTTTTTATATTTTACATGGATGGATTATGAAAGTGTTCGCTGAATTCACAGATGTTAAACAGCACAACTTCAATCTTTCAGCTCAAGAGAAAGGTCTAGTTGGGCTTGTCAGGATTTTCTAGCATATAAAATATTTTTAGAAGTAGCTAGCCTGCTTGTCTTTTATTTTAATCACCAAATTTAAGCCAACCCTTCCAAAGAACGAATCCTATTTGATCCTGTGTTTTTGTTATTAAGAAGGCCCCTTCCCCTTCTCCTCATGCATAATGCAGACCAACAAAGCTGCTGGCACAAATTTGAGTTCAAGACCATCAAGGACAAGAAGCTGCCTCTACAAATACACAAATTCCATTCATCATGCATCATGTCCTTAGTTTTATCCTGAGTGTTTTTGACAAGATCAGAAGTAACAAAGAACAAATAATTTATTACAGTACTTTTCTGATATTTGGCTGAGTATTTATTATTATAGTACTATTATATTAGTATTTATTTTTGAGAAGAGTTATTATTTCTGGTTCACTTAGTGCCTTTTTGACATAAAACTGATTTGAACCTAAATAGCCTGAATAATTCATAAAAGACAATCTTATTTTTGTGTCCATCACCATTACTTCGACTAGGCCAATCTGAAACCTTCATTTCTTATTTTTTTTGTTTGTTTTTCTAGCCATTCAGAGGTGGATTTGCTGTTGTGTTTCGAATCATTGTCCTGCTGTATGGCCCAAGTACGCCTTATGGGCAAGAACTGCTGATCGGATATTTTCTGTCAGTTTTGTCACGTAGAGACCAGAATTCATGGTTCCATCAATTACAACAAGTTGTCCCAGTCCTAAAGAAGCAAAGCAGTCCCTTTTTCAAAAATCTTAGAGATCATCAAGATGTTTTTCGGCAAACATGAGACAAGCCTTTGTGTGTGGGTTTTTTTTGTTTGTTCATTTTTTGATCAGCAGTAGTTTTGCCCTTGGAACTCCTATCTCCCATTTTTTGTCCAGACTCTTTCTTCTTGTTGAATCATGAATACCGACCTTAGCTGAGGCAAGTGAGACTTGCAGTTCTTCCGATGTTATTCTGGGTTCTTGTGTGATGAGTCATTTATGTGCTTATTTATTGTGGTAGACGTACAACGCCTGGGAAGGTTTAACACTGTTCAAAATTTTGTCCATTAGTGGATGGTGGCTTCCATCGTAGTTTGATAGAGTCCCAAAGCCTTAGAAATGGTTTTGTGACCCTTTTCAGACTGGTAGAGAGACTTTGTTTCTCACCTGTTTCTTTAGATTGTGGTATGATGTGATGGTATGTATTTTTGAAATCTTTTAAATTATGTCACATTGTCAAGACATGTTCTATTTAAGTGATTTCTTGATTCAAGTCTAGCATGAATCAGTGATGGAGATAAAGATGGAAGCTTGGGTGGAACTGTGAGCAACTTGGGTGAGGCAGAGATGGAGAGGAGGTGGGTTGCACTAATGAGTCTGAAAGGGAGACAGAAGAGCAGTGAGATTTCAAGTATACAGAGTGGAGGCTGAAAGAAGGCAGGCAGAAAGGTGATTGGACTAGAGCATGGGTCGGCAACCTTTCTTATGTTGAGTGCCATCTAAAATTTCCTCAGAAGTCAATGTGCCATATGATTGCATTAGCAATAAATTTAATAATGCGCTATATTAACAGTTACACACTATGCAGAAAAACTTTATAGAATTATATTTGTTCACAGATGTTGGCAACAATCAGCGAATAGTTATCAGCTATTTTGAAACAAAAAAGTCCGTTTTTAGGTGACAGAAGGAGACATGTGGCCTGGTCAAAACACAGAGAGCTGCACTCTAAAAGATCTTTAAACATAGTAAACATACCTTGTGTGCCACAGACTGCTCCCAAACATGAGGGGACAAGTAATACCTCTAAAACACTTAACTCATTCACTGCCAGACAACACACAACAAGACTTGCACCACATTTTTGTCTCACTGCGCAATCCCTTACGTGCGCAAACCCTGCACCTCCTTGCAGGTCTACTTTTACTGCTGGTGGGCTTCAGTTTTTCAAGTTGCCCGAGGTTGTATTCTAGCCCCTCCCATTGAAAAACGTAATTGACGTCTATAGACGTCAATGGCAGTCAACGTAAGTTTTTCAATTGACGTCTATAGACGTCAATGGCAGTGAATGAGTTAAGTTGGCTTTATTAAACATTAGATCTCTAGCTGGGAAAACATTTTTAATTAATGATTTAATCACTGAGCACAGCCTTGATTTTATGTTTTTAACTGAAACTTGGTTGGACCAAAGTAACAGTGGAGCTGTTCTCATCGAGACGACCCCTCCTAACTACAGTTTTATCAGTGAGGCCAGGGTGAGCAGGAGAGGAGGGGGGGGTTGCTGTCTTATTTAATGAATCATTTCAATGTAAGCAGCTGTCTCCTGGAAGTTTTCAGTCTTTTGAATATGTGGCTTTACAGCTGAAGGCCCCATCCGAAGTTGTGTTTCTTAATGTTTACAGGCCTCCCAAATACTGCACAGACTTTTTTAATGACCTCAGTGAACTGCTGTCTGTGATCTGCGTTGATTTCGACTGTGTAATTATTGTTGGGGATTTTAACATCCATGTGGACAACCCTCAGGACAAAGGGACTAAAGACCTGAGTAACACTCTGGGCAACTGTGGGCTGACTCAGCATGTAACAGAGGCCACACATAATAGAGGACACACTCTTGACCTACTGATCTCCAAGGGCCTGAGCATTTCAAAGGTTACTGTGTCTGATGTGGGCCTGTCTGATCATTACTGTGTTTTCTTAGAAAGTAAAATTTCAGCCCACACAAATATATCAACAGCAGTGATCACAAAATGGTGTATAACCGAATAGAGTAGTGAGATCTTTAACCATGTCTTCCCATTAACACCTGACCTGCCCAGAGGTTCAGTCAATGAACTCGTCAATAGCTTCAATGCTAACATGTTAAATGTAATGGACACTATTGCTCCCACTACTGCTCGAAGGTTATCTCTGGAAGGAAAAAGTCTCCCTGGAGAAAAATGAAAAAAGAGATTGTAGGAAAGCTGAGCGCAGATGGAGAAAAACAAACCTCCAGGACATCTATAAAGAGAAACTTCACAATTATAATTTACAACTTGAGGAGTGCAAGGATGTCCTACTTCTCTGACATCATCACTAAAAACAGTCATAATGCTCGGATCTTATTTTCTACAGTTGACAGGCTAACAAACCCTCCTGTGTCAGTGGCAGCTGAACTTCATTCGACCATGGCCTGCAATGACTTTGCCAAATTCTTCACAGAAAAAATCCAAAAGATTAGACAAGCAGTTGGTACATCAACAGCAGATTCAAGATATGTACTGTGTCCACCGAAAAACAGTTTAAACACCATCAAACAGTTTCACCCTATTAACAGCAAAGACCTGGAGGACATCTTAGGTAAACTGAACTCCTCCTCTTGCTGTTTAGATGTCCTGCCAACAAGTTTTTTCAAAAAGGTCTCAAAGACTTTAGAGTCAGACCTGTTACAGATCGTCAACTTTTCTTTAATGTCAGGTGTGTTTCCAGAACCACTAAAAACTGCTGTAATTAAACCTATACTGAAAAAGGACAATCTTGACAAGACACAAATGAACCACTACAGGCCGATCTCAAATCTCCCATTTTTAAGTAAGATCATTGAAAAAGCAGTTTCTCAACAGCTCAGTTACTTCTTAAAACAGAATAACTACTATGATGCCTTCCAGTCAGGTTTTAGACAGAACCACAGCACTGAAACCGCTCTGACCAAAGTGTTTAATGACATATGTCTGAATACAGACAGTGGAAAAATGTCAGGCTTATCTCTTAAACTAATATTGGTAATCTAAGTTAATAGAAATAAAACTAAAAACAGAATAGCCACGAAATCTGTCTCAGTTAATAATTACTAAACAAAACTAAACTGCAAAGCATAACTAAAGAGTAATGTCAAAAGTGAAGAGGGTAAGGGAAAGTGAAAGAGACAGAGCAGACCTGCCTGCATTTTTGGGCTTTATGTGCATGCAGGTGAGTCTTCTGCAGCCAATCAGCCCCATGAATTAAAGAGGAGAAACCACATTAATAAAGATGGCAGCAGTTTAATCTGAAATCAAAAATGGGATTTTATATTGTTGCTTTCATATTGTTGCTTTGTAAGGACAAAAAACAAAAAAGAAAAAGAAAAACTGTAACCTTACAAATACTTGCCATCATTCCTAAGGATACATTGATAAGACAGTTAATGCAACCTCAGTCAGTCACATATACCTTCTGACCCACAACAGCATGTGTTTGAATTTATTCCTAACTTTTGGCCAGTGCCACATGTCGAATCCCCATTCAATACATTTAAGAGAGGTTTACTTTGGTTTGAGGGTCAGTTTCTATTTACTATAAAATCCAGTATACTATATGACGATGCTTCACATTGACAGGAGTCAGCATAATAAATTAATAAACAACCTGAAAAAAATACATAAGTACACCTTTATACTTTAAATATTGTTACTGTGACTTTGATGGAATATCTCAATGGATTTTGAAAGTCGCCATAGTGATTAATAAACCATGGTCACATATCCAACATCTACGATTTAACATGATGAATCTCACATATTATTTTTGGCCTTTCTGATATCTGCTAAAATGACTAATCACAGGATGAATTGCTCAGCTCAGTTTCTGGATACAGTATAAATCACACTGTCAGAGCAAGCCTAGCATCATCCCCCCCTGTTGGAGTTTGCATTTCTGAAGGCATGAAGCAGAATGGTGATTTTGTGATTTTTAATTACAGCCGTTGGTTATGTCTTTGGCTTCATTATAACATTGTCGCACAGTTCTGTTTGCAGTGAAAGAAAGACGCAGCTCTCTCACATTGCTTCTCATTAGAGACACTCCCGGGGCCTCATCAAAGATCCCCCCTCCCTTCTGCCACTTTCCTCCCTCACTTTTTCCATAATGTGCCGTTTTCCCAGTACACTGCTCCCTACAGCTCCAGGACATGCTTAACAAACACACCAGCAAAACATTCCTCCTGATGCTAACTTTTCACCATTTTGCTTTACCAGGAAAGAAAAATCACAGCAAGTCTCTTCCACTACAAAGTTCACTGTAGCTTCGTTGCCAGCAAATTGTGTTTTCAGAGATGGATGTTTGATCTGCACAGCACGAAACAGGATCTAGAGTCCTAATATTGTTTGAGAATTATTGGCCCATGGATATATATGGGATTATACATGTGAAAGATAAAAGAGCCTAAAACATGGCACTTTTCAGCATTGTATTTCTATAATCAGTGTTGACCAGTCAAATTTTGAACAGCAAATTAAACTTGCATAAAACCAATGATAAAAATACTGAGCCTAGTTAATAGCATTTGGAGTAATAAAATAGATTTTACCAAAAACTCAGTTTTAAATTTTTTAGTGTATTATCACTGCATGCAATATGCAAAAGAAAAAAAATATTCTTCCCAAGTCTCTCTTTTATTACTCACAAACCAGGTGATACTTATTGCCCCAGTGACATTTCTATTCTCGAGAATTTGTTCACTACTTCCTAGTCTATGGTTTTCCTGAGACACGAATGGGCTGGGAGGCATCATGCCACACCTGGCCTATCTATTATTCATCATCAAAGTACTATTGAGGCATTATAATAATGCAGGTACCCACACAGGGTTCAAAGGCCCAACTGAATGGAAAAACAGTCAAAAACTCAGTTTGTAACAATTCAGCCCAGCTTTCAGTGCAACAATAATGGAATTGTTATTGATCTACAGTTTTTGAGACATACAGTTAAATGTGTCTATCACACACCCCACACTCATAAACTCTTTTAAATACAAGTCACAACAGTGGGAGAACTAGTGGTGAAGTTGGTTAAGAGGCAGAATAAAGGAGTGAGTGGCAGGAAATGGGGATATAGAGTTTTCGTTTCTAGTTTAGTTTTGATTTTTTGGTCTGATATACTGATTTCCTCAAGTTTTTGGTACAACAGACAGGTTTGCTCTACAGTGCAAGAATAAGGAATTATTTCAAATTGACTTTAATTACTGGAGAAACAAATATACGAGGTTAAAAAATATGTACTTTGCAATGCTACTAACAGTAACAGTATTACTAAATTAAAATCGTTTATGCAGTTAAAAATTCTGTTAAACAAAGACCAAATCAAAGACACTGAAAGCAAGCAAAAAGGAAAATAAATCCACAACCACAGTGTCAAAAAAAAAAAAAACCCAAACATCAACCATGTTTGATTATGTGCAACATTTTAGATCACCAGGACACCTCAGTTAAACAATCAATATTTCCCACCTTGCTGTGAACTTATTGCATTAATGACGGACTAAATTTCTTTCTGTATTTTGATACAAACATAGCTAGTGTTGTAGTTGGATTGCAAAGCTATAAACATTAACACTGTATGCATGTGTCATCTAACATATGGGATGAACAATGGTTACATTAACCCCTACAAATCCCTACCAGTAGTCAGCCACAGATCCCAACAGTTTTTTCTATTTATTATGGATTTCCATCTATCCACCAACAAAATACAGCTCATGTCTTTAATTTTGGTTTACAGTACACATGGACAAACTGGTACACTACCATGATGGGATAGGTGACCCGTAGTTATCATATTTTACACTGTATTATTCATAACTTCAGAGAAGAACATTATTTTATGTGAAACATGGTTCACAGAGTAACACCAAAGGGTTTCATTCCTCACTTTGTAGGTTATGCATTTTTTCTTCTGACGTCTGACATCAAAAAAGCAGAAAAGAGGAAAAATCACTACAAAGATCAATGTTTTACACAGACTGGTACACCCATCATCATATATGAAACCCATCATTCAAATCGAATGAGACAGTTCATAAATCTTGACAGCAAAAATCTGAAAAAAAAAAAAAAAAAGATACAACAGGGAGATGCATTTGTTATGTTTGTTATATGTTTTGAACAGATTTGTTCTTTTTTGTATCTTTAGGAATTTGCTTTTACTGGAATTTGCCAGTGAGGTCAAATTAAGTTGGAACTAGGTTCTTCAGTGCAGCGCTACACCATGGACCTTCATGTGATATTTATGTGTAATAGTTTTCAAGACCTTGGTTAACCCTGGGGGTTTCTCCTCTGTAAGGTAAAGACATCTGTCTACTTTAGCTACTTTAGCTATAAGGGTGGCACCAACTAGCCTACAGTCTTTCTCTTCTAAACAAAGAAAAAAAGCACAAACAATCCTTCAAATTTTGTCTACCAGTGAAGAACTTCCCACTAGTCTGAACACTTTCAAAGGACATGCAGACTCTTTTCAAAACATGGCTTTAACATAAAGGCCAAAGGCATGTTTTGAAAAACTCTTATAGCTAAGTACAGGGATTAAAAGAAGAAACCAGACAGAATATGGATTGCGGTACCATTAAAGAGTTGAAAGAATGCCAGGCCCATCCATGCGCATTGTGTTGCACACATCTCTTAGAAACCATCAAAGCACTGCTGAGCAAGGTTGTGCAGAAGGGGTTGTTGTAAAATCATCAACTACAGGCAATCAACAATGCCACATATTGTTTGAGATAGCAATCATGCCTTTGGATACAAAGTATGCCTTAGGTCTAACAACTGCATGAACAGCACAAACGTCAATCACTATATCAAATAAGATACATAGAGCCATCAAAGCAGTTCTGTTGAATAGTGCTCCATCTTCAGCAGGTTTTAGTGGATGATGCTTCAGTATGTGCAGCTTCTGTCAGTGCTCTCCTTTCAGCTCATAGTGTTATTACTAAAACTATGTTCAGAACATACAAGTTATGCACAAGATGGAATATTTTGTGGCAATTCACACCTATGAATTACTGATCTTTGAGAGTTGTCACTCATTTTCTTCATAAATGCATTGTGCATTGCGTTGAACTGTGGCATTACCTTATTTGCCAAAGAAAATAAGGAAGTATTTAACCTGACCTTAGGATTTAACATTATTATCACTAAATAATAATACATATAGTAAAATTCTCACAAATCATAATTTTATTTGGTTTTATAATGTTCCAAGCACCTCTGTCATGACAAATTCATTTAGACAAAAATGGGTTGGGGAGGGGTTGGAAGATGTCAGATTTGATAGTTTCAGATTGTAATGGTGACATTCAGCTTGCACTTAAGTTGTTTTTCAGCGGAGTGTAAAGGACCTGGAATGAGAATCACCTTCATGTCTGAGGCCATGGTTCACAGCTTGAAGAGGGTGGCTTTCCCATTCCTATGTGGGAAAGATTTGCTGTCCCAAGTGCAAAAATTCAACTGTTTCTGTGTCATGCTCATGAGTGAGATAGTTGAACATGAAAACAAAGCTGTCGAGCTACCTCTCAGTCTGCATTTCCACCCTTACGCATGGCCATGAGCTAGCTGTGGGTAGGAACGAGATCACATATGCAAATGGAAGACATTTGTTTCTTCTAAAAGTTGTCTGGACTCTCAGTTAGATATAGAGTGAGGACTTCCAAAGATGCCAGTTTAGGGGGTTCAGCCATCTGACTAAAATGCCTTCTTGTTAAATTAGGTGTTTCAGGCATGTCCAACTGGGAGGAGACTTGGGGTTGGGCGAGAGCATGATGAAGAGATTATATCTGTTGGCTGTCTTGTGTCCTACAAGAAAAGCTAAAGGAGGTGGCTGGGGAGAAAAAGGCCCTGGCAATTCTGCTTAGAGTGTTTTTCCTGTGACTTTGTCATAGGGCGGATAAATGGCGGTGGATGGATGGATGGATGGATGGATGGATGGATAAAAAACAATATATAATTGTTGAGGCAAAAAGCTTTATTAAGGATGAGCATTAAGTGATTCTCACCTCAGTGATGTTCCTAAAGTACCTTAACCAAAAGCTCATTTAAACTTGAAAAAAAAAATCCCTAACAAAACACCACAAAAAACTGCAAGTATAAGGACAACACACAGAACGGGATTCATAAATTGCACAGATCATGTACTCCAATGCACTGTAATTTCCAGTCTGGCTACAATTTGATATTTATCAAGTGTTCCACAACAACTTTCAACAAGCATGCAAGGCAATATACATTGGAAGAAAGGAATAAAGGAAGAAATAAAAAAAGAAAGAAAGGACCTGTTCAAGCCTGCATAATAGAGTTTACAATACTGAGAACTGTCTTGGCTTAATTAACTTATATTTGGTATTTTTTTTGGCAGTTAAAGAACATTTATGAAAGGCAGATGGAAGTTTTGGACAAACAAATGACATGATTTTTATGTATAATTTCACTTTGTATCCCAATCTTCCTCTTGCTCCCTCTTTATATTCCTCTCTCTATTCACAGCAAATTGGTCTGAGACTTATAAAGTGCCTCTAGCAGAGTCCTCACCTGGGAACTGGCCCAGGTCTACGATCTATGCCTCATGCACTTCTAACTTTAAGTGTGTTGCCATCAGCTCAGCCAATTAAGCCTCTTGTTTCCCTGAAGTCCTGCCTTCCTCCTCTAACACCAGTCATTGGAAATGAAAATAAGGTAGATGGTTTTCCCAAGGCATTTGAAAGGAATAGTCTCTTCAGGTCTCTGCCTGCTCTTGGAGATACATATCAAGCTACTGATGTGTGCCTAATCTGGAGTTTAAAGAGTAAAAATAATACAAACCCACAGAAAACTGCCAGTTTTTCATCATACGAGGTTAATAAATACCCTTTCACATAGGTTTGTCACTGCATAGTCTGCTGCTGTCAGTTGCCTAATTATGCACAATCCCAGACCTTGCATTGAGACAGGAACATTGGATAACACTCATGTTAACCCCCTGTACACTAAAACATTTACAAGTAAATTGCAGTTAAGTGCTGTGGAAAGAATGAAAAACACCAAGTGTATTAGGCTACAGGTTTTTAATAGTTTCCTCTGAGAACCAACTGAAATTCCATTTGTCCAGAACAGACCATGGCTACTTCAGCTCATTGTAAATAAATATCAAGAAACAAATTAAATAAATGTGCGTTCGTAAATATATGACCAAAAGAAGTTTATGCCAAAAGAACAAGCATTTTTTTGACTGGTTATGTTTTATTTTCACCATATCCTACTTGTGATTGTGGTTTGGATTTAATTTCTTTGCGTGATTGTTCTTTTTTGCATGGGTATTAAAAGAAAAGATTCAGAAATGAGACATCGCCTAAATAAAAATAAAATAAAAATATTTTTGAAACATAAAAATACACAATATACACGTGTAACCAATGCAACGTCCTCAGACCCGCTAAAAAATAGAGGACCAGTGCTTAGGTTTGAGCGGCAGGCACTAAAAGATGTAGGAGTACAAGGAAATAGCTTTAGGCTTTGACAGTGTTTATAACACTTTATTTTGCAATACAGGAGCACAATGAATAACTTAAAAGACTGCATTTACTGCACGCTGAAATAAAATCTTAACATCAGTGGTATATGGTGTAAACATATACCATTAGAAATAAATACAAATAAAAACAAAAACAAAACAATGCCACTACAAAGTGGGTATCAGTAGGATTTTTACAAATAATAATAATAATAATAATAATAATAATAATAATAATAACACAGCTGTTTAATTCCTTTCACTCAAGTTCAAGCACCTCTCCAACAGCCAAACCCATCTGTTTTCTGATTGGATTGTTAAATTTGTGATTGACATGACATTGACCAATCAGCTGAAAGGAAGAAACATCGGGTCAAGATTTGTACTTGTAACTTTAAACTTGCACTCAAGCGAAGGAACTTGAGCGCAGAGTTTTACACATGGTTTTTTGCTTTGTGTGTGCAACCACACCTTAACGAAAAATCTTTTAACTGTAAATATTTTTTACCAACACAAATCTTTTTTTACACACACGCACACACGCACACACAAATTTTCATCTACAGACAGCACAAACACAATATTTTGGTTTACAAGGTTACAAAACTCAGTTCACAAATACGCATTTGATTTACAAGTACAAATGATTTATGCCCATACAAAACAGACACAGAGACATTAGCAAGACGCTGTGCTGGCTGTCATGCCAACACTATAGTTAGCTACATTAGCTTAGCTAAACTCTAACTTGATAATTCACTCACCAAGATGGAGTTTGTCTTGCTTAGGTGGTATATAAGTCACCTTATATAATGTAAACTAGCATTAGAAAAAAGCTTTAAAAAAAAAAGTATTGAAACTATAAAATGAAATACTAGCACAAAACAAAGTGCTATAAAACAGATCAAATTAAAAATCTCTAAAAATACTTGCTTAGCTATTTATGGTAGATAACTTTTTTGTTGACCCATCTATCCACCTTAACCTTCTGATAGATTATAAGATTAAAACCATTGTCAACTAACTTCCTTCTTTACCCCTGTCACAGGAGTAATTTTTCATTTTAATATGAACACATCTTTGAGGTACTTGCTTAAAAAAAAAATCCTTGACAGCCAATAAAATGAACTGGTCCCAGTAAGCTTAGGATGTGGAAAACAAATAGCAGTTGGCCTTGTAAGCGGTCTTCTGCATCCACTCCCTCCTTTTGCCTCCTTCACTAATTGCTGTGATGTTCATTTGCACCTTATAATTAACTCAGAATATCGCTGTCATAATGTGGAAATAAACTGCTATTTAGCTCAAATGGTAATTTAAGCATGTGTTTGTGTGTAGAGGGGTAATGGTAAAACAAACGCTAGCAAGAGGTTAATAGGAAGTGAATTAAAAGTGAGATTAGACACTGATTAGCTTGTGTAGTGCGCTAAAAGTAAATGAAGGGAGGAGGGAACCAGAGGAAAGGAGAGCCAGGAAGAAGTGCAGAAAAGAAGGAGTGGTAGACATTAACTGCAGAAGGGATGAAAGGAGTTGAAATAAATATGAAGTAAATTGTCCTCGCATAAAAGAAAATTTCATAGGTCATTTCTAAAAAGCAGCTTGTTACTACTCCTGCTTGCATTTTATTTTTAAGAACCTTGAGTAATGCTTCAGAGGCATTATGTTTAAGTAATCAATTACTATCCAAAGTGTGACACAGATCAATTAGCTGCCATCTCATCTTGACATGAGATACTGTTGAAGTATTTGTCAGATGTATTTTGGCAATTAATTTTTGACCTTAAATCCTATCTGATATAACATCCAATGGGACTAAAGGAGCGGGTAGGCTTACCAGTAATTATGATAATGGCTAAGAAAAAGCTAAGGAGAAAGTGTTTTTTTTTACTCTTCTTTTTCCCTTTTTTTTAGACTTTACTATAGACACTCTTTTTGAATCTATACGAAACTATCTGGAATTGCAGGAATGATGATATTAAAGGATTCATTTTCATTTGATTCAAGTCAGGTGGCATTGCTGTAGAGCATTCTGGATACCATTAAAGATGACAGCTTATTTTTCCCAGTAAATGCCTACAACTTATTCATACTACTTCTTTCTTTTTTTTTCTTGGCCTGTAAGGGATTTGAAATGGCAGCTGTCTGGCTGACTTCATGTTGGTTCACTACCTACATTAATGGAACATAATACATTAATAAAGCTAAGGGGCGCACATTTGTTTCAATCATTTAGTTGTCAAGCTTGGGTAATGTCTAGTGTCTGATGTTCAGATCACAAATACACAATGCACAATGTGTCTGTAGGCATACTGCCGCTGCAACTGTAGCAATCTACAGTTATGTTGATATGCTGTAGTATTTTCAGGACATTCTCAAATTTGTATATGTTCGCAGCTAGGCTCAGGTGGTGCAGTGGATTGCCAACTAATCACAGACATTGCATCTATTTCAAATGCCAAGTTGTAGTCGAGCAAGATAATGGATACAGAATTTCTCTCAATAGCAGTACAGTACCTTTATGACAGTCCTGCCACCACTGGTTGATATCTGGTCGGTATCATGAAGGTTGGGGCCACACTAAATTTATTTTAAACAAGTAAATATTTTAATAGCTTTGTAAAGAGTACATACTGTACTTCTGCAGATACTCCCAAGCACACAGAATTTCTTTTTCTACTACTTTTTTTTTTAAACTGTACCACTATACCTCTGTGTATACTTACTGAGAGAGCATGGTGTGAGTCTGAGTTCTCTTCATTTTCTGCTTCATACTAATAGAAAACACTTTCTCTTCCTCATGTCCACCAGTGAGATGTAGAGTGAGATCAAATGAATCCCACCGTGCACAGGTCTTGGAGAGGTTCTCTCAGGCTGGCTTCAGTTTAGATTTGTCAGCATGAGCTCAAATGAAGTCTCCATTAGCTGTGCCTGAGTACCTAAGCCTATTAGTTTGGGGTTGAAAGAAACCACAAAATAAACTAAGTAGAAGAAATAACCATATCTACTTCCATGCTTGCAAAAAGGTTCTAAAGGAGCAAGTGTTTGAAAACAAGTAATTGTGCTCCTATACCTACTAAATTACTGATTTTCTATTTCAAATTTATGGTAAAACTCATCAGCAGAGATACTGCAGTTGATATTTTGATGGTTATTTTCAGCTCTTATACCTGTAAAGATTATCTTATTGTGAAAGATGAAGGTGGTTTTACGGCTTTTTAGAAACTTGTCTATTGATTCTAAAAATGACAAAATGTAAAAATTAATGAATAACTCACCAACATCAAACACCTACTACTGATGTTTATATGCTAACAACAAATATAGTCCAAAACATTGGCATCCTCGAAAGAGTGATCTTTGTCCTTTTGATGCAGATGAATAGCTGAGTCTTGTCCCATCGAGGTGGCTCTTCTATGTTGTGCCATGCTTTTTTTGCAGTGGCTGTTTGTTGAGGTCTTAGCATTCCTTGTACAGCACAGTTGGGTTTGTGTTTGGGAGATTTGTCTGAGTGTGTGGCTGGGTCTGAAGTACACTGGGATGTTGTGATTGGAGAAGACTCTCCTGAGTTTCTCTGATAAACCTGCTGCATAAAGGATGGCAATATTGTTCTGTTTGTCCTTCTGATTCCCCCTAGTTGGTGTCTGGCCTTCTTTTCTTTGTACCTTGCAGATTTGATGAAAGCCCAATTAGAATAACCACATGTTTTAAGAGCTTTCTTTACAAGTGTGTGTTCCCTCTTTTCCCTTCTGGCTTAGAGGGAACATTTTCTACCTGATGATGTAGGGTCCTGATTACTCAAGGTTTGTGTTCCAGAGGGTGGGAGTCAAAGAATAAGTACTGATCCGTGTGTATGGGCTTCCACTAAACTTCAATGTTGAGGTTTCCATTCTCCTAAATGTGCACGGCACAGTCCAGAAATGGCAAACTGTTATCCTTTGTGTCTTCCCTGGTGAACTGTTTTTATCCACTGAGTTGATGTGAGCAGTGAAGGATTCTACTTCTTGGATTTTAATTTTGACCCAGGTGTCAATAAAATATCTGTACCAGTGGCTGGGTACTATCCCTTTAAAAGAGCTGTTATGGTTCAGTGTTATGGATATTTTGCACTGTGTTTTTGTCTGCCACACCAGAGGGTGGCATAGTTTGTGTCCTGTGTTATTGCTGCTATGTGATTTCCAGGTGGAGGCTGACCATTGGTGGAGGACTGGGAGAGGCTGGCTATAAATGAGGACCCTTCTCAATTGGCACGCCCCCGCCTACTTCCTGTTCCCAACGAACTGTGCATGTGGCTGCGTGTGAATCTGTGTTCCGGAAGCTTTTGGCTGTATTGTAAATAGTTTGTTGTAAATAGTTGTCAATATTTTTTATTCAGTAGGTGTAGGGGTGAGAAGCCATTTTTTTTCGAACCTTTTCTCCTGTTTTTAGTTAGGGAGGCAGGTAAGAAACCTGTATTTTTCTTTTGGGTTTCTCCGTGTAGGTAAGCCAGTTGCATTTCATTTCTAGAGTTTTGTTTGTTGTTTTGGCCATGCTCACCCTCACGCCCGCTACCTTTTGGAACGTAATAAACTGACTGGCTGTTGCAACATCCGTGGCAGTTGTTTTTGGTTCGTGTTCCTTGAGAGCAGGGAGTGTGGGGGCATTTTCCTCTTTTTTATTTTCCTTGTGTTGCACTCCGGTTTTCCCCTGGGCTTGGGTGTAACAGAGCCAAGAGCCTTTCTTTCCACTTCCTCCATGTAAAGATTGGCTGCAATAGTTAACACCAGGGAGCCCATGGCACATCCATGTTTTTAGTTATGGTTTCATCTGGATCAAGTGTAAGTTTCTGGACTTTGTTGGTGAAGTCGGTGGAGTTTTTGATGTGATGGGCGTGTTCCCCACAAGGACGCTAGGATGGTGGCAAGGAGTTTGGAAACATTGTTGGTGGCTGAGTTTATGCTGCTAACAATGGGTCTGAGTGGGACTCCTCTTTTGTGGATCTTTGGCAGTCCGTTAATACATGGTATAGCACCCCCTGGGTATAGACAATGATATGTAGAGCAGCGGTCCCCAACCCCCGGGCCTCGGACCGGTACCGGTCCGTGAGTCGTTTGGTACCGGGCCGCGAGAGTTGAGGCTCAGGTGTGAAATGTATAGTTTTTATCAGTTTTCAGAGTTATTTTGTTATCATTTTTATCGTTTACTCGGTTTTCCTTGGTCTTTTCACGTGTGTTATGAATACATTTTCTTTTTTTCGGTACTGGTACTAGTTTTATTTTGTTGTATTTATCCGCGACACCTTAAAGGCCGGTCCATG
Source organism: Maylandia zebra (assembly GCF_041146795.1). Lineage (NCBI taxonomy): Eukaryota > Metazoa > Chordata > Actinopteri > Cichliformes > Cichlidae > Maylandia > Maylandia zebra. The sequence continues at coordinate 13,471,298 of NC_135167.1, forward strand.
AAAATATTGTCGGGCATAAACCGGTCCGTGGCGCAAAAAAGGTTGGAGACCGCTGATATAGAGTGTCATTGACTTTGCTCTTTTCAAGGTCTTGAAGGCAGCTGATAACTTTCTTTTTGTAGCTGCTTGTGGGGTCTCGTTTTAAGGCTTCATAGGTATTGCTGTCGCTGAGGAGTGTAGTAATTTGTGTGATAATCCGTTGTGTTTAGAACAACAGTGCACCCTTGTCGGCAGGTAATGCGGTGATTTATGGTCTTTGCTCAGGGATGTGATGGCCTTATTTTCTTATATTGTAAGGTTAGACAGAGGAACCTTTGCACTGGAGAGGGTAGCTGAAACCTTCATCCTGATTTGCTCTGCTTCTGTTGTGTTAACTTATTAATCCTTATGGCAGTTTCCGTGGCTGTGATGAGGTCCACTATGGGAAACTGTTGAGGAGAAATGGCAAGACACAGACACACACATCTTCCGTATAGGATCCAGAGTCTGGGGATGAAGGGGACAACTCATGCATCTCCAGGGGCGAGGTCACTGAGGCAGTCAAACAACTCTTTGGCAGCAGGGCTGCCAGGATGGATGAGGTTCGTCCTGAGTTCCTGAAGGATATGGATGTTGTAGGCCTGTCTTGGTTGACATTCCTCTACAATGTTGCGTGGAGATCTGGGGCGTTAAATCTGACTTGGGTTGTCTCTGAATTTTGCCTCTGCTTTTAGCAGGTGATGTGGTTCTGTTGGCTTTATCAGGTTGTGGTCCCACTTCAGGTCCCACTGCAGTGGTTCACAGCCAAGTGTGAAGTGGCAATGGTCCTCAGTGATAAAAAGGTGGAGTGCTCACTCCAGGTCAGAAACGAGTTATTGCCCCAAGTGGAGGTATCTCCAGTATCTTAGGGTCTTGTTCACAAATGAGGGGAGAGGGGAGCAGGATACTGACAGACAGATTGGTGCTGCAGCTGCAGTGATGTAGATACTGTACCGGTCCATCACGATGAGAAGTGAGCTCAGTGTAAAAGCGAAGCTTTTGATTTACCAGTTGATCTATGTCACTATCCTCACCTACAGTCATGAGCTCTAGGTAGTGAACAAAAGAACCAGATCATGGATACAAATGGCAGAAATGACCTTTGTCCGAAGGGTGGACGGTCTCTCCCTTGGTGCTGAGCCGTTCGGTACAGTACCTGGGTATCCCATATTCTAACTGGAACCTAGATAAAGATGCAAGGTCAGCTACAGCCAAATAGCTCCAGAAGATAACAGGGATGCTGAGAGGCGTGCTCAATAAGATCAAAGGTTTTATTATATATGGCCATCAGATACCCAACTGAAACAATAAGTGGAATTATTATATTTGCTTATTTGCTTAATAAAGAGCAGAAAACAGGATAGCATTTCCCACTGACAGCAACAAGGAGCACTGGAAAAAACAAGAATTAACAGGGACTGACAGAAATGGATGGTTGGAGCAGATGTGGAAGGTGAACTCCAAAGTTGTCCCAGTGGTAAGAGGGAGATCAGGTCAGTTCAATTCAATTCAGTTACAATTGGAAGTGTAGCTCTAGGATAACCAGGGCTCGCAAAAACGCAAGCCCGACGTCCCTAGCGATTTCTCCAGTTGGGCTACCAAAATCGATCTCAGCCCTGCCCGTCGGGCTATCATATAGGTAGCCTGACTGGAGAAATCGCTAGCCCCGGGACATCGGGCTAGTGATTTTGTGAGCCCTGATAACATTAGAGGTCTCTGTTCATTTGAGTGCAGAGCGTAGAGCAACATGTCTGAGAGGGGACCAAACTTTGAGGAGGAACACGTGGGGGATTATAAATATTCAACTAGCAAAGAAAGAATGCTTCAACTTAGCAATTATTGTTGAGTACATGAAATATAATGTATTTTTTCATCATCGTGAAATGATGAAGGAAGCTTTAACACAAGTGTTACAACAAGTAACAGAAAAAAACCAAAAAAAAACCAACAACAACAGAAACTTAAATCAGACCTCTTCATTTACTCATTTTCATCATGGAGAGTTACTTTGTATCAATCACATCTGCACACAATCAGCCCCAAAGCAGATTTGTTCTTGTTTTATGCATGCACCCCACTTGTTTGTTTGCTCTTATTATTGATGGCTTTTTTCTTTTGTATTACCAGAACAAATTTAATTAGGGCTGAAGGAATACAAATCAGAGTTCACCCACCAATTGCTATTTGGTGCTCTAATAAAGAGCGTGGAGAGGGGAAGGAAAGAATTAAAATGCATTTCAAGAGCTGGAAAGAGAATTGCTTGAGGTATGTGAGTCTTTTAATAAATGGATTTTACAAATTGGCTTTATAAACTTGAAAGAATATCCATCCATGCATCCATAGCTGGATAGACAAATAGATAGACAATCACAGACAGGGTGTCTCAGTGACATAAAACATGAGAGGTTTCTAAACCTCTAGTAGTTATAATGCAACTTGAAATGACACACAAAGTTTTCAAAGCTCATGCATGGTGTTATAAAAGCTGCATTATTTGTCTATCAAGTTTTTATTCCAAACCTGAAAAGAACCTAAGGTCTATGAATATTGGAGAAACAGTTAGATGTAATATTTGATTTAACACTTGTTAACAGCTCTTTTATTTTGATACAAAGTCACACAAAGACAGACTTTGAGCTTATCCTCCTCCCACTCACATTGTACATATTCATCTGAAAGCACGGGGAGTATCATTCCACCAGGGCTCTGATAGTGGATTATTGCATTTAATCCTAAATGGAGCAACACAGTCCAGGATATTAGTGTATGTTGAGTCAAAAGGGGTGATTAGTTCCTCAGCACTTAGAACATCCAGGGTTAATAGCACACAGGGTGCATGAAGAACAGAATTCTACCCCCAAAAGAGCAGCTTTAGCAGAAAATTAAACATAGAAAATATCTTGAGACATAGTACATGTGTCAAACATTTCATACATGTATATGTTAAGGTTGGACAATATGTAAAATTTTCCAACGACATTCATCAGACCAATAATTGACGACAGGCGATATATTTGCACAGGTGACAGGTACAGTCAATTCCGATTTTTGATCAAATCCGATTTTTTTGTCTGCTTGTTCACACTGCAAATAAAATGTGACAGCAAACGCGCTCTAGTGTGAAAGCAGCCTGCATGCGCAAAAGAAGACGTCACACACAACGCGCTCTGTTTAGACTTGTTTCCCAATTTTGCTTTAAGTTATAAAGTCATTTTGTTATTTACATATGGCCTAATAATTATCCTTATTGCTGTTTTAGAGAGGAGCGGTGCTTCAAAGGATAGTTGCAGATTTCTGTCAGAATCTGCAGATTATACAGTACAAATAAAATGTTTATGTTTCTCCAACGTTGTCTTCCCAACAGTTTCACTAACATTTACACTGGATGGCCAGGAAGCGTTCGCGATGTCTTCTCCGGCGCTGATAATTGGCATCTGTCTTGTGTCAGTGACGTAAAAGACGGATTTAATGCAACATGACCATTCAAACAGCAGTCGCTTTCTAAAACATCGGATATGTATCGGATTCAGTACCACATATGAAAGTGACCCAGATCGGATTTGAAAATATCGGATTTGTGCTGTTCACACTGTCATTCCAACAGTCACTTTCCTGCTGACCCAGTCCTTTTGGGAAATGTAGCAAGATAGGTAATGCAGATATACTAGTGTACAAGTAATTAACTAATTTAACTTTGTTTCTTCCCAGATATTTTTTTACACTGTTAAGTAACAAAATTTTTCTTCACTATGCCGTCCAACTGCACCTCCAATCTTTTTTTATTTGTTCCTCTTTCCCTCTAGCTTGTTCTGTTCCCTCACTTCACATTTCAGCCAACTTTATGTTATATTGAACCTCCAAACCTATCTTTTCTTCCTTGTATTTCTTCTCCCCTCCTAAGTTTACCACACGTCCTTTCATGGCCAGGGATTGGCCCATCAAGAATCGGACGTGCAGAAACATGTAAGGCAAAGCTCAGGCTTAGTAAACTGAATACATGCTTAACCTTGGATTTTCTTGAGGTACTCCAGTCCACACACATGCAGGTTAGTTTCATTGTTGCATCTACATTTGTCATGGTCTTGGCAGTCTGTTTTTGTCCCCCTTCTTTGTCTTTCTTCTCTTCATATCATCTCTCACTCTCAGATGGAGTTGTGGGCTGGCTGTTCTCACTGGACCTGCCCACTGGCAGAGCTTCTGATTTTCATGAACTTCAGTCATCACACCTGATTTCCATCTCCTTATCAAACCGGCTTGTGCTTCCACTCTCCACCAGATCATTGTCACCTCCTTGATCATAACTGGGTCTTTCATGCTTTTGTGCTTGCCTCCTACTTTGTTTAATCCTGCCTTCTTGTCTAACTCCAATGACCTCCCTGGTGAGAAAAGGTCCCTAACTCCTCTGCTCTGTGGAGAGTTCTGAGCTAACCTGCAATACAAGACCACATACCTTTCAAAGGAATACTCACCTGTGGCTCACCTGCCTGCCTATTGCTGTGCTCCTTTCCCCCCTTGGATTCCTTCAACCCACCAGGAACCCCTCTTCTACCTAACAAAAGAAATAACTAAGATTTTTAACCAAAATCCATTCATTATTAAGATTAATTATAAAACACTCATCTCTGGCTGTCTTTCAGAATTGATTTCAAATAACACGTTATTAATCTGGGCAGTTGTAGAGCATGTAAATCCTTACAGATAATTAGCAGATGCAGTGCAATTCACTCTTCAAGGAGAAATCCTTGACTGCCATGCCAGCATTCATACATTAAGTAAAAATTAATCAAATCACAGGAAATGCACCTCATGTAGACCCTAAGGAATTTGCATGTAAAATATCATTGTATTTTTTTTTCATTACACATCAAGTTGTTGAATTGAACTGGGAAGCTTTGTGATAGATATTCTTTGGACAGTGTAACTGACACATATGAATAGCGTAACCCTAGCAATGTTAATTAAGTGTAAAGAATTTGACAAGCGCAATGAATTTACCTTTTTTTCTACAAGTAGTTTTTTTTCTCTAGTTGTTAAATGGTCACCACTGGAGTTTGCTTATTAGCTCATCAGCTCAGGCTGCAGTGAGACAGTGTCTGCTACTCACAATCCAAACTACGCAGTCTGAAACAAAGCTCATTTACTACATTCTGAAGCTTCGAATCTTTATAAAATCGAATTAATGTTTTAGATCTTGTAGCAAGCTGATCACTGAAACACAATTGATAAGATACCAACTACCGTCAAATAGCTTGTGAGGTTTTCGGAAAAGTCATTGTTTTGAGGAATTGTACACTTCTTAACTAAAAAGGCTTCATGAACTATGTGCAGCTTTTCTTTCAATGAAATCTCTGCAGTCTTCACTACCAACAAATTTATTCTGCAGGTCTGCCCTATAGACTTCTCTGACTCTCCAGCTTAGTAAGAAAGCTCTTTATACCAGACAAACACATTGATTGATTGACTGGTTTATTGACATTTTGAATGAAATGAATCAATGAAGCAATAAGTACAATGTAAACATAGAGCCATACGAAATATCTGATGGTGGATTATGAGCCAAAATGTGCACTGCCGTCTGCATTACTGCAAGACACTTCAAGGCAAATTCAAAAAAAATGTTGATATAAAAATACACATTTTACAAAAGGTGTCTGTGTTACATTAAATATACATTACATTAAAAATAGTGTAAAGAGCACTTACATACAAAAGACAGAAATCTTGTGCGCTTAAGCATACTTGGACACATAGCTAAATATAGGATGTACAGATACTTTGCTTACAATGTTGTTTCAGTGCATTTTCTACATCTCATTTATCATTCAGAATGCAGGACCAGTCATGGCTTTACTTTCGAAGCAGTGCTCACCTCGAGCCCTGCTGTATTTATGGCCATGTTCCTCTGTGGATGATACAATTTCCAATTCATTAAGCTGGGTTTTGTTTGAGAGGGCTTGCAAATTAAAGTGCCGGATGCATTTTTTTCACCCTCTTTACACCCTTCATTTGTGTGGCTCGTTCTCTACCCTTACACAGCGGAGTGTTGCAGTGAGCATGACTTTGTCTCTAAACCTCTAATATAGAGCCTGGCTCCTCAATGCCCTCCACTGTGTGTGTGTGTCTGTCTGTCTGTCCTTTTTAATCTAACAAAGAAACTCCACCCAACTGTGTTCTTTCATTAGCTTTCCACCAATGCACCCTACCAAAACAAGCAGAAGTACTTGTTTACTGTGTAACAATACACAACAGGCATAAACAATCTGATTCAGCAAATAACCATCTCTGTTATCCTGTTTAACCTCTTTGCTCATCCCTTATGAACTGATTGTTTAACCATTGGAGCCAGTAAGCCAGTAAGGCTTTTTTCTTCCAACAATAGCTATTTTTTCAGGATAGCTTCTATTCAGACCAAACAGCCACTTCGCAAGCGCATGGCACAACATAGAAGAGCCACCTCCACGGGACAAGATTTAGCAGTTCATCTGCATCTTAAGGACAAAGGTCACTCTTTCGAGGATGCCAATGTTCACATTTTGGACAGAGAGGACAAATGGTTTGAAAGAGGAGTGAAAGAAGCCATCTATGTCCACTGTGAGCGACCATCTTTGAACAGAGGTGGTGGTTTACGACACCAACTGTCTGCCATCTATAATCCAGTTTTGAGATCCCTTCCCAGACGCCTTAACGACCACTCACATCCTGGGCCATCTGACCTCAGGAAATCACATGATAGGTTGGGGCCAGGTTTCACAATGAGCTCACCCGCAACCCTGCGTGATTGTGACCCACACCCGTTTTCACACCTTGGCTCATGTGATTAGGTAGAGGATCATCAGGGGGTCCTTTTGTCCCTCTATGGGGGGAAACTCCCACTGGGTTTAAATCTGGGACTCTCCACCATTTGACCTTAGAACTGAAGAAGCTTCTCGGATGAGAGGTGAAACGTCTTCAAGCAACTTAAAGAAGTCCAGACGCTTTTCTTTGCAAGCTCCTTAGACTTCTATTTAGATAATTTTCAAAGAAACCTACTTACCTTAAAATATTACATGGTATATTTGTTATTTTGATTCAGAGACCACACTATCAGCTTTATAAGCTATATATACACTATACAGGTACTGATGTGCTTTTACTTAATGCTAATATCATCATGTTAATTGTAATTTTCTGATGTTTATCATCATGCTAAACAATGCAGATATAAACTCAGACACTGCAAAAGGTGATTGGAATTGTTAGGAGTTTTTTTTATTTCTTGGAAACTATGCAATGTTTATTTGGACATTTAAAAACGATAACTTCAAAGTAGCAGAAAAGTCAAGAGATTCTTCAAGGCGTTGGTAAAGTCCTTTTGATAACCTTTTGATAATCAAGGAGCTGGTGATTAATAATGTTATTTTGATAATCCATCCAGTTATCACATTTCATCTTTCACCAAAATGAGAAGCTGATTTAAATTCTCAGACCTATATTGTTGGTACAACTAAATACAAAATGCCACATTTTGGATGTGCTGTTATGGTACCAATAGAGGCACACCTAAATTTAATAATATAAATAAATATGTTTTGACTAATGTCACAGGGAAATCAAAAAAGCAGAGTGTGTATTAGATTTACTGTATTCTTTCACATTCTGTACACCATGCTCCCTTTGTTTCAGGTAGGAACAATATTTTAATATTGCATCCAGCTCCCTTTTCACCTCCCCACAATTTCTGTCAGTTAATTTGTACAAACCACCCGATTCATAAACCCTAATAATCTGATTCAAAGTTTCACAAAGGGGGGGATGGACAATATAGAGAGAACATTAACTCAAAAATATATTTTGGTTCCTTCTTGATGACTACGTTAGTTTTGTTTTCTCCCCACACCAATAAATCCACAAAAGGGTTTGAACAGGATGCATTAAAGATTTCATTTTAGCTTTATTTATTAATTTTTTCGCATCAGTTTGTACCTTTAGTATCTTCACAATATGTGTCTCCCTGAAGTGCATTTTAAGAACTAGGCTATCTGAGTTTATCAGCAGATACAGATGCATAGAAGTGTTTCAGTAAAGTGGACAAAAAGAAGAAGGAAACTAGTGGTATCACTGAAACCTTATTCTCTTTTACAATAGAGGAGCAAACTTGGAAAGCTATATAATTGGTGGGGAGGCTGCCTGTGCGTGCACAGTGTGAAAGGACCCTGTGCTACAGATGAGCCACAGTCAGAGCAATGTGGATTGGAATACATTAGAATGTAATAGATTTGTGGCTATTCCTCACTTACCATCTGTAACTCAATGTTGTGCTGCTCTGCTCTGCCTTATCTGTCTGTGAGCTGTCAGTGTCTACTTTATGCCCCAAAAAATTGTCAGGTCTGTGTAAGAATGGATGTGCATATATAATCTTACAATAAGTGTATAAGAGCTGGGAGCCTTGTTAGTAACACTACACTTGTTGTAATATTCACATTACAAGCAGTGCAACTAAGAGTAGCAGTAGAAATAATTGAGGCAAAAATGTATTTCAAAAAGATAAAAAGTGTGGTATCAGAACAATAGTTTCTCCCCTAAATAATGTGAATGCATTTGCTTGCGCCTTTACTCCAAAGTGTATATAGAGATACCACAGCCATACATGAAATGCAACTCAATCAAGCTCCTGCTCCCAACTTATGGAGTATATGTCACTTAATACAGCTCTGAGACTGGAGGACTCCAAAGGCAAAACAATAAAGAAAAAAGAAACAGGTTAAGGCCAAGGCACAGCCAGAACTGAGACCAACAGTCAAGGGAACAGAGAAATGAGAAAGTACTTACAGAGACTAGGCAACAGAAAGTTAGACAGCACATACACATGGTTTCATTTAATTCATTAAGGATTTTAATATCCTTGATGAATTAATGAAATCTCCTGTGTATGTGAACATTTAATGTTAATTGAGATTTAAAAAGAACATAGTTCTATGCATTTGTTTTCCCTTTGGTTGACTTTTTGATAATCACAAATGGTAAAGTTTTGCTGTAATACTTTTCCAGTAACTTTTCAACAACAGAGCTGAAAGATAAGCCAGTCACTTTGGTGATTGTATTAACTGTTATCTAGCTGTTAGCACCAATGGAGAGCAAACATACTTAGCACGATGTTCTCTATCTGGTCCATGCTGAAGCAGAATACACACTTTATGCTGATTGTGCCTGTTAGTGTGTGTGTTTGTGTGCGTGTGTGTGTGTTTGTGTCAGCACATTTATGCAGAGAGTGTGCAAACACAGAAACAGATAAGCAGGCGATTCAGTGAGAGTGGGTATCAGACTAATTGGCCAGTAATAAAACCACTGGCTTAATTACTCACACGGATATTTAACTTGTTCGAAAAAGAAATCACAGGACTGGAAAAATCTGCACAAGGTCAGGGATGTGTTGTAGTAAATCAGCAGTTAGGTCACAGGATAAAATGCCTATTGCCTGTCTATTTATCTGTCCAAAAATGATTTAAGTCTATCCATTCTAACAAGTTCTTTTCAGATAAAGTCACTTGTGAATGTGAACACTGCTGTTCATCTGGACATAGGGTCCGGATGAACAGAATCAGCTTTTTGGGATCAATGCCAAAAGGCTGGTGGGAACTAAGAGTAGACCACAGCAACCTCACGAAGCAAGAGTCAGTAAATATCACAAAGACAAACATCCAACTACATGCCTCCAGAATGAAGAACTGGACAGCATCAGGATCTGACATCACCCACCCCTACTGGGTGAAGAAATGGCACCTAGCAACACAACAAAGGGGGCTGCTAATACCTGGTTCTCATCAGGACCGACTAACATAGGACAGGACAATCCTGATCATGGAGAATCTGCACAAGGGTATGACACCATTAAACTATCGACCGATTACTTGCCTCCACAACGTGGAAGCTATTCTTGGGGGTCATAATAATACAGCTGAGTAGGCACATGAGTCAATACATGAGCACAGATCAGAAAGGGACTGAAAATAACACCAGAAGGCCAGGAGACCAGGCCAGGCAGAGTGACCTGAGAAGTGCCTGGATTGACTACAAGAAATCCTGTGACTCAATGCCCCACACACTGTAAAAGGATTCAAGAATGGCGCAAACATCATTTCTGTACATGAATGACATCAACGCCAATGTCCTCAAATCTACATGAGAACATTGAAATGTGATTCGGACTTGATAATGAATGCTGCAAAGAGAGAGAAGGTAATCCAGACTGAAGTGGAGGAGCTACTAGAAGGCAGAATAGCAGATATACAGGTCACAGGCAACCAAATCCATGATAAAGACGCAAGAAGGCCTGCCACAGCTAGGGCTGTGCGATATGACCAAAATCTCATATCCCGATATAAAACATCTATCGCCCGATAACTATATAAATCACAAAAGTTTAACATTTTCTGTAAATTCTGTGAATCTCAGGTAACTGAAGTGTTTCCAGCTGGGCGTCGTGTATCTGGAGTCGAGTGTTTTACCGATGCATGAAACTATACATTTTTAGACATAGGTTGTAACGGCCGCCATTTTCTTTGCAGCGTGCTGCAGGGAAAAGCCTGTTCTAACGTTTGAGTCTAAGGTTTATTTGTTAGGACCTGACGGCTCTTATTTGCTTCTCATCGGTAAATACTCTGCATACTATTTCACGTGATTCAGTTTATTTTGAAAAGTCTCAACAGGATCTTGAGCTTTATTGTGAAAGGTTTATGTGGAAAATAAACAAGCGGACACGTGATGGTTTTTGTTGCTAACGACAATGCATAAAAACAGGCGCTTGTCCGTCCATAGTGTGGTTATATTAAATATAAGAGAAAGAGAGAACTTTAAGAAATCAATAAAGCCACTACAGTGACCATCAAAACAATGAAAAAATATTGCCGTAAATAGTTTATTTTGCAACACCACGAAACAAACAATAGCGTAAAATGGAACGATAGACGTTTTTATATCGTCATCCGATATATATCGTTATATCGAACAGCCCTAGCCACAGCCAAATACCTCCAAAACGTAATAGCCCTTTTCCACTAGTACCAACTCGGCTCAGCTCGACTCAATTTGGTTTTCAGGGTTTTTCATTCAGTAACCCTTAAAACCTATTACCCGCTTGGCATTAGGGCGATATGAGGAAAATCTAATATCACGATACTCAATATATACTGCGAAATGTCTTGAGCCCCAGCACCCCTGGTACAGGGGGAGAAGGGGGTGAGCTGCAGTTTATATCAAGTTGTGGAGGTAAGCATCAACGACACAGAGCTCTCAGTTCTCACTCCTTCTTTATTTGTCTCCAACATCAACTGCGCATATCGCGCCACAAAACACAGGAACACACTTCCTATACACTGGGTGTGAGTGGAGCCCTCTAGTGGTCCAGCACAAAGTCAAGTTTTTTATGTAAATATCAGCATGCGAGGTATCCACAGAAATATCTGAATCTCAGCTAAACGCTCATATAAACAATTTCTACAACCAACAAACAGCGAAAATAACAAAAAATTTAAAGAGTAGTTACATAATTTTCCAAAATGTGCCTAAAGACAAACAACAAAGCAGCAAACTTGCTTGACTTTATGTAACCAAGCAAGCTGCACACAAAAGCAGAGATCTCACAGATTCCAAAACTGTTAGTTTCGTCATGCTCCGATGAAAATTCATTGAACCAGCCGCAAAAGAAGACCAGAAATATGCTTCTTGTTCTGTAAACAATAAAATGGAATAGACTTACCGTGCTGTTGCCGTTGTAGCTCCTGTCACAGCTGGTATAAGTTTTTTTTGGTGTGGGAGACGTTCACATGCAGATTTTAAAACAGTCTTAATTTGGCAGTAGATGACTTTTCAGCTGACGGAATCATTTTGTGATACTGCTACCTTTTGTTGCAATAGTTTTATGGCATGTTTTGTACATTTCCGCATTTTATTTGACATCCTTGTGAAATCCAAACAACGACCAACGAGGCCATATTTTTCTCTAAACACGCAGGCTCCAGGTAGAAAATTTTCTGGTTGGGAGGGGGGATTAATGATGCATTTGCAGTGTGTGGGAAAAAAAATTCTCACACTGAATTATGTGGAGACAGCTTAATATTTCCATGGCAACCTATTCTCTGTCGTTACATAAAGCTATTTTAACCATGGTACGTAGAAAAGACGATATATCGAGTATATTCAATAGATCGCTCATCCCTACTTGGCAGCGGTTCCAAATGAACTGAGTTAATTGAAAATGTGACATCAAGAGACTGTATGCCACCAATTGGCCAGTTAGTGGCATCACTTGACAAGTTATGAGAGTGACTCTCTCACAAAAATTAAAACTGCCATTTTTGAAATCCGACAGGAAGGAAATGGCTGCACAAGACCAACACCATGGTCCCTGAGTGAGTCTCACAAAAACCATAGACTGAGCAACAAACCCCCATTGTTTTGTTTATAACACATCCAAATGATGTCACATTACTTTTGGCCCCATTGCTATGTTGACCTAACACCTAAGTTGGTACTTAATTGTAATGATAAATGACCGAAATCCAGTAGAGCTGCATCGAGTCGAGCTTAGTCAAGTCAAGTAGGTACTAGTGAAAGAGGCTTAAGACAGGTGCTGAGAAGTCAGCTGAAAGGTAGGAATAGGATCCAAGCCATCAATACATAAACCATACTCCACCCAAAATCCAACACCCTGAGGCTCTATAAGCTACAGAAGGCAGGAGGGCAAGGATTATTGAGTGTCATAGCCACAATCCAGGATCAAAACTGAGAATCTGTGATTACATCAGAAAGATGACCTCCCTCACTCGTGAAAAGAGCCACTCCAATAATACCTCAGGACACTTTTACTTGCCACTTAAACCTTGTAACATTTGATGATGTGGCATCAAAACTGATACCACATTTGCTGGTGCAAACCTCTGTTTTGGTGTCAATTTAGTTGGTTGTGCACTTCTTGATTTTTGTAAACTGGAGCATGGTGGTGCTGCCACTGAACCTGGGTTGAAGAATTGTTTTGGTTTTACCCCCATTTTAATAATATATCTGTTTCAAAGCTCACATATTACACAGTTGGGTATTTTGCAACAGTTTGAAAATATGAGACGTTGTGAAAAATAAAACTATGGAAAAAAATACTCTGCAATGCCTTCTTCTAGTTCTGATTTATTTTTCTGCTATATGAGTGCTGAGGTGGTGGCATGTTTTGAATGGCAACACATATCGGTCAGGAGAATACTACAGTTGCTACTTGCTACTTGCTCCTTAATGGCGAGCATAAATGAAAGTGACTGTTTGATGACATTGCAGCAGCACACGAAGTAGCCAATTCAAAAGCCATATTGGCACCTTTAGGCAGCTGATAACAGAAAGCCATAAGGAACAGGAAAGGGAAATATCATGGACAACCAACCCCCCTGCATGAGATGTACCATAAACACATAGTGGGAGCAGATGACATTAATAAATCCTACCAGTGGCTAGAAAAGGCCAGTTTAAAGGACAGCACAGAAGCTCTGACAAAGGCAACCTAAGAACAGCCTAAGCACCAGATCGGAAAAGGCAGGTGTCTACCACAGCTAACGGGCCCCAAGTTGCAGACTGTGGGAGAGTAGCCAACACATAGTAGCAAGATGCAAGCTGGGACCACATACACAGAGAGGCACAAGCAAGTGGCTGGGAAATTATACAGGAACATATGTGCATCATATCAACTGCAAGTTCCCAAGTCCTTTTGGGAGGTATTCCCAAAGTAGGTTGAGATCAATGGTGCTAAGATCGTGTGGTTAAAAAGAAGAAAAATGTTGTGTATCTAGCCCTAGCAACTAATTTATCGACTAAGCATTACTATATGAATAAAACATTTTATTCCACACTTTTTGAGAATCTTTAACAGCTTTTAAAAGGGTAAACCCACAAATTCCAATCTGACAATTTAAATGTTGCTGCAGAAATCAGGACATATCAGACCAGGCAACATGTTTTCAATGTTTTTCAATTTTTGTGTGAATTGTAACCTCTGCTAAGCTTTGTGTTTGTAGCCTTAGCAGATCACTGAGAAGGGCAATCTGCTTTAGGGCTGTATCCTTTAAACTGATGTGTTGTGTGTTGTCCACTGTTGCCTCACAGCACAAATTCCTGAGTTCAACCAGATTATCATCTGGCCAGGGTCTTTCTTTGTGGTGTTCTGTGAGGATGTTCTCCCATGTCTCTGTGGCTACTATGGCTTCCTCCCACAGTCCAACCACATGCAATTAGTGGGGTTGGGTTAATTGGTGATTCTAAATTGCCTATAGGTGTGAATATATCTGGGAATGCTTGTCTGCCTTTCTGTGTTAGCCCTGTGACAGACTGACGACCTGTCCCGGTGTACCCTGCCACTTGCCCTTTGGCAGCTGGGATAGGCTACAGCCCCCCATGACCCTGAATTGGATAAATGGATGAAGATGGATGGATAGAGGGCTAGACATTCCTAAACCTTGTGGAAAGCTGTACTAGAAGAGTTTAAACTGTTATAAATTAAGGAGGTGGGTCACCATCATATGAAACCCTATGCATTAAGAACCAGATGTCACTGACGTTTATATGTGTGTGAAAGCAGATGAGTGAATACTTTTGGCAATATAGTGTATAAAGGCTCTTCTTAGTGCTTCATGATCACATAGCAACCTATTGCTTTCTCTCTTTTACTTTGTTTCTCTTACATTAGATACACACACACACACACACACACACACACACACACACACACACACACACACACACACATGCTCTTCCTACTCTAACTCAGTATATCTTGATCACTTTAAGAAAGAGCCCATTTACAGATAATAGGATAGTAGAAATACCAAATAAATACTTTTAAGGATCCCTGTGATGGACTAGGTAGCAATATAGAGAGTTCATGATAACAATGATAACATACACTATATATATATATATATATATATATATATATATATATATATATATATAATCTTTTGAATCCACAATTAATTAGTCACTTCTTTTTTTATCTTTATCTTTCTTTTATTTCTCTGTAAGTAAATGCTTCTCTGAGTCTGGAAGATAGCTTGCATGTGAATGAAGGAATTGTCATTTTTTTGATCCTTTAAACTCATGTATTTTATATATATATAAAAATACTAAGCGTTAAATTCCTTAGTGGCAACATTAGCTTGTTGTTCACCTTGACTATTAACTTGTGATATCTTCTGGTCTGTATGAATGGATAGCTTAGCTGCACCAGTTTAAAACGTAAAAACAACAATTAGTATCAGGGAAGTATCTCTTGTAAAATGTTGTGAATTTAAAACAGTCTGAAGCTGCATTTTCTGATTCCACTTGCTTCTTGTACACGAG
The DNA here is from genome assembly GCF_041146795.1 of Maylandia zebra. Classification (NCBI taxonomy): domain Eukaryota; kingdom Metazoa; phylum Chordata; class Actinopteri; order Cichliformes; family Cichlidae; genus Maylandia; species Maylandia zebra. The sequence goes on from NC_135167.1 coordinate 13,486,670, forward strand.
CCATTCCTGTCTCTGTTGTTCTGTATGACCTTGCTTAGCCAAAATCAATAGTTGTGATTTTTAAGTCACTTTGATTCCATCCGATGCCAATGAACATTAGTATTCATGAGGACAGCTCACGGTCTTCAGTATTTACCATTTTCAAATAAAGTTGCATTGATTATCTGATTCTGTCTTTTTGGCCCACCTAATATTTTGAATTTGGAATGATAAAAAGAATATATTTTATTAAACTATGACTGACATAAGCTAAACATGGAGGCTAAACATGTAACGGTGGGAAAGGCAATAAGATTATCACAGAAGAGTCTGTAAGTGCTACCAGGTCTTTGGGGCTATATAGCTGCCCTTCCGTTAAATCTCAGGAAAAACTCTTGGAATAACTGAGGCATTCAATTTAAAATCACATATTTGAAATCCATTATGGCACAAGAAAGGTCACATTTTCATGCCAATTCATCCAATATCTATTGGAATGCTTTCGTCAAAATGTGGTGCTATTGTTAAAGTTACAGGATTACTAAACTACTGTAGGCTGTTACTGTCTGAAGGTTGATTATACTTGATTATATTCCACATACCCAACATAGTATCATGTAATTATAAGTAAACAAAGTGGCAGTTAAGGCACAAATTTTATGGCAAGTCATTGTCAGTTTGAACTAGTTAGAGTGAAGATGTCATTCTTTGAGACTACGACATAAAATTAAACCTTAAAATATGATTACTAATAATTTAATAAATAAAAAGTGTGCTATTATTACACAATTTCATTATACCAGCCTGTACATACATTTTGTATGTGCAGTGTGTGCGTGCGGACTTCACTTGTTTTGTTCAGCTAAAATCAGAAAACTGATAGTACAGTTCATCCAGGTGATTGGAAGTAATGTTGGAAATGTTGCTTACTCTAATGAGTTTCAATTTCTGCTGCAACATTTGGATGTAAGGGCCAGGATGTGTAGTAATAAACACGGATACATCCTGCATCATATGAACAGTTTAATCTGCTGCTGGTGTAATGATGAGGAAATTGATTATGGAAATTATGCAATTATGAGGAAATGAAACAATTTCCTCTGGGATCAATATAACGTATTGAGATTCTGACTGATTCTGATGATGTGGTGGATAGTTTTTCTTAGTACACATTGGGCACCTTAGTGCCTGATGACCATCATTTAAACACCACTGACTATATGCATCCCTTTATGATCACAGTGCAAACAGTGGAAGTGGCCGCTTCTAGCAGGATAAGGTGCCATGTCAGAAAGCTTAAATAATCTCAAACTGGCTTCTTAATCATCACAACATGAACTCAATCGTAATCAAATGGCCTCCACAGTCACCCGATCTCATTCTAAAAGAGGACCTTTGGGATGTAGTGGAACATGAGATTCTCATTCATGTGCAGCCACTGTGTAATTTTATCATGTCAATATGCACCAAAATCCAAAAAGAATTTTTCCAGCATCTTGTTGAATCTGTGCCAGGAAGTCAAATGGTAGTCCAACCTGGTATTAGCAAAGTGTAACTAAAAAGGTGACCAGAGAGTCTCTGTTATGTTTACTATCGCACAGACTAGCGTGTGCAGAAAGTCATAAAACTGTGTGTGAAAAGAAGATGTGACATTTTTTTTGTATAGTAAATCATTCTCGTGAGACCCTGAAACATTTATCAGAGCAATTCAGCATTGTACCCTCAGATTTCTGCCACTGAAGTAGCATTTAAAAGCGCGACAGTAGAGCAGTGTTTGATGAATAATGTAAAGAGGACAATCATAAGAATGTAGAAGTTTTCCCCCCTAGAGTGTAGAATAAACCACATAAGACCTCCAGTGGTTGAATATCAAACAAGTGAAATTCACTCCTCAAGCATAACAGAATGTTTCCTGTGTAAGTTTGCCACTCCTTTGAGAGCAATGCACATGTTAAAGTGTGTATGTGTGAAGCTCTCAGCCATGAGATGCACTGGTACTCTCAAGAGGAAAGAAAGAATGGAGGTAAGACAGGTAGAAAAAGTAAAGTCCTGAATTGTACTTCTTTAAATGTGATTCTCTTAATCTCTGTTTTAAAGCTTACTGATGGCTCAGTTTTTGAAAAACTTGAGTTATATAACTGAATACAATGTACCAGAGATTAAGTTAAGTTACTAAAAGATACTTAGGAATAGGTTTGTGCAATACACCCCCCAAATATAGTCAATCTTTCAAAAACAGTGCAAATAATCGGGTCAAATATGAGCAGATCTGATGATGGAATTTTATCCACGTGTTTATCTCTGTGAGCAGCAAGGCAGGTTTGATCGGGAGAATCAATATGTTGATGTTGGTGCAAGTGGAACTCTTAACCTAGGGGCAGCTGTAGCTCAGGAGGTAGGACAGGTTATCTACTAATCAGACGGTTGGTGGTTTGATCCCTGTCTGCTCCAGCCTGCTTACCAAATAACCGATATCTGCTCTCTGATGCATCTATTGGCGTATGAATGTGTGTGAGTGTTAGAAAAAACATAGAAAAAGCTTCGAAAAAAGTGCTTTGAGTGCTCAGGTAGAGTAGAAAAACACAATATAAGATCCATTTATCTAACTCAAAGATTGAACCAGTGTTGTGTCCATGCATGACAGACCACAAATATAAAGAACCAGTTTTAAATTGTATTTTTAGGCACATATTAGACATTGTGTACAGTGTGCGGACAAGTGGAGGACAAAGTGTCAGCACTAAAAAACTATCCACAGCAAATGAACAGTATTTTGAAGTCATGTCCTTAGGAAGTTAAAAAAAAAGTCCAGCAAAGACATGCCACAAAGACATGCCAGGATCTGAGAGATGAATCTGTTGCTTCCGTTGATCTACTGAAGCCTCTTCAGGAATGGTCTCAGTGGAAGGCTGGCTTCTAAGAAGCCATGCTTAAGGTAAAAAAACATGGAAAAAAGTTGAGATATTTGAAATTACACAAGAACTAAACTGATAATCAATGGCAACAGGCCTTATGGAGTGATGAATCAAAATATAAACATGATTAAAGCAGTGTGGGATCATCTTGACAGAGAACAGAACAAAATGCAGCCAACATCCAGAGAAGATCTTTGTAATGTTTTTCAAGAAGCCTGATGAACTATTGCTTAAAACATTCTTAAAAATAAAGAGAGTTCAGACTATGCTGAAGAATGAAGGTGGTTATATCACTGACTTTCAAGTTTTTTAGTATTGGACAAGCTCTGACTTTGCCTTGTGCACTGCATGTATGTTTAGACATGTTTCATTTTTCTATAATCCAAATAAAAATAAAGAATTGGGGGGTGGCTTAAGAGTTTTGCACAGTACGGTACATTGATAAAAAGTTGCTTCCTATATTGGCAACTCCCTCTCCCTCCGACACTGTTCTGTACTCTCACATCAAAATTCCAGTACCGAGTACCAGAAATAAACGTGACCCTGCTAAACATTTGGGGTGGCAAAGCTTTTAGCACCAAGCTCACAGCAATTCACCCACAACAATCCTGCATATATTCTAACAAAATTTCCCCATGCCATTGCAAATGAATAAGCAGATACTATTACTGCCATACCAGGTGCAAAATAAGAGATTGTTTTATTTTTAAGCATTAGTTTCATTATTGTGTTTTTATAGGAACATTATGGCAGCATGTAGTTGACTTATTCATAGTGAGAAACCCAGAAAAAATATATTAATGCAAACCTTGGTAACTGTATATTGATTGTAGGTGACTTTCTCAATGTAACAGGGATTTCTCAGCAGCAAAACGTGGAACTATCAGCAAGGAACTCTGGTAAATCTTTGAATTAAGCAGGCACAGTGACAAGCTCATCTGCCTTCCTCATACAAGTCCAAGACGACTGCAGTCAAAGTCAGTAAGAAATCCTACCTCCCCAGTGTCGGAGAAAACAAATGAAGGAGAACAGTGCAGCCCCGAACCATTCAGCTCAAACCACTCCACCTAGCTCTCCACTAAGAGGCAGCTTAGAGTAGAAAGCACACATTAATTAAACTTCTATCAGTACATCTCTGCCTAGTTGAGTTGAGGGAGTAAAGGAGTGGAGGAGAGAGTAAAAAGAAAAAGAGATGGGAAGAGAAAAAAAGCTTTATGTCAGCTTTGATACTGTGCATGCAAGATGACAGGATTGTTTCTAATTATTCATTTTTTAAACATATAAGAGTAAGTTATAATATATAAAAATCAATACGAATGTCAGTGAGGAAAAAAACAAAATACATATACTCGCATGCATGGACCTGACTGTGACAGAGAGAACAGCCTTGTCTCAAACAGACCTTGCAGTTTATTGTGAGAATAGAAAGCCCTCCTGCTAAAGCCAAAGGCTGAAACTTAGAGCAAATAATTTGAGTAAAAATAGCCGAAAACCTCAACTATATGACACCCATCACTTTTCTCAGCTCTTTACACTGAAGTGAGCAAGCTAAACAGGAACAGCCTGTTATAAGAAGGTCAAGAGCAGACAGAGCTGTTATACTTACTGTACATTTTTACATCCGATATCTATTTTAGCTGCCATAGAACAGCAATCGGAGTCAGTGTGGGGAGATACCAAAATAACAGGCAGAATGACAAAAAAGACAGACCAAAAGTAACGGATAGGAAAAGAAAGTGCTTGCAAAAAAAAAAAAAAAAAAAAAGGCGTTTATAGACAGCGATAATGTTAATTCAAGTGAGAAGATAATCGCACACTTCAATGGAGTGTAAATTACTTCTGATTACTGTATTCATTGTGATGGTATTACTTTGTGGTGACATCCGAAACTGTGGTGCTGAAAGACAGAAGCCATTTGTGTCGCTTCATTAAACTTGTGCAAACATTTTAAAGATTAGGCATGCATACTCTGGGAATCCTCTCGATTATTAGTGTAATTTATTAGTGTGAAAGCATTTTTTTGTGTATATATATATATATATATATATATATATCGTTAGCTTCATAGCATAATTGCCTAAGTCATTTGACTAAGTCAATGACTTAGGCACTTATGCTATGAAGCTAACGATATATAAATAACTTCTCAGAATTCTTGCTTAATATGTTTCATCTGCCATTAATTGTTTAGCAGAAAGGGTTCATCCAAACATCATCTCTTCAACCTATAGTCAAGCTATTTACTTCTGTTCAGCTGTCCTCAGAACAATTTAGTGACTTTACTCCATTATTATGACAAGTTGACAGTCATCCAAACATGTTTTTCTATTAATCAACGTAGCATTAAAAAAAAAAAATCTTGCTGTATACAAGCGCCTTCTGATTTGGTGTATTTTGTAAAAGAAAAATAAGTGGCAACAACCTGTCTGAATATTAAATTTGACAAGAAATACTTTGCAGTGCAACGAGTAACTCATGAGCTACAATTATTTACTGTGCAGGAATGTAAATGAACATAAATAAATGCTTTGTTTCTAGTAAAAAGTATGGTCTGGGTTAACAACACTAGATTCAACCACTTGAACTCCATTTCAAAGTCTCAATACTAAAGCCTTTTTTTAAACTCAAGCTGATTTGTTATCTTTAAAGACATGCAGATAGAGTCCCAGATTTAAAAGGGGCTTTATTCATAAGCTTGAAAAGCCTGCTTCATTTTACTGTTTTCTTGCCAAAAGTTAGATGACAGCAGTTGGTCAGCTTAACTAAGCGCAAACTGTAAACTGAAAAACAACTAGTTCAGCTTTAAGTAAAGACAGTAAAATCTGCCAACCAGACAATGACTATTTAATGTTTAGGCTAACCAACTGCTGGCTGTTGCTTCAAATCCGGCATAGAACCGCAACTCAAAATATAATATAAATACTTTATACTTAAAATATAGTCAGAATCCGAAGTTACAATGATATAGGGAGTATATATAATATATATGAAAAGAAAAACGTCTCTTATTTGAGCAACTGGTTAAATTAATTAATAGACACCATGTATTTAGAGTATGTGTAGGGTATTGCTCTCATCCAACACTGTCCTCACCCCTATTTGAGCGTTCTTTCCCATGTAACAAGAGGCACAGAAGCATTAATAATAATAATAATAATAATAATAATAATACTACAAATAATAATAATAATAATAATAATAATAATAAACACATCTATTTGTTGAATAGTTTTTTTATTTATACCTCTTGGGTAAAATTTCAAATATATTCTCCTTTAAAATGCTCAATTACATGACAGAGATGTACAACACGCAGCATCGTTTGCTACCGCTCTTTCTTTTCTACCCGTTAAAGGCGCATTTCACATATTCTGTTCCAAAATGGATCAATATATCGACTGCTGCATGCTGTAAAATCTGACAGTCTGCACTGTGACCGGTGTGCGGGTTCCCAAAATTGACTTGATATGAAGACGATGTTCTTACAGTGTGTTACAACAGTCAGGTGAGTCACAAAAAGTAATTTATAAGATTTTAAGGCTTATCACGTTGAAGGTGTTTGCTGTCATACGACACAGCACATAGATACTATTGTGGGTGTGTTGAATATCAAAAAGTCCACTTGGACACTGGCATTCAGTTACTTGTGGACTTGCAAGATATATGCATCGGCCACATGTTAATCAATTTCAAAGTCCTTGTGTTTTTGCAGAGAGTGTACTCCATCAAACATTGAGCTGAGATGATCTTTGTCTCCAACCACATAACACGGTCTTGAACCTTCTGTTGAGAAATCAGGCAAAGGTCAAAGTATTTAGTGAAAAGGGTTATTCCGGTGTATAAACAAAGGCTGTAAGACCTAAATGATACTTTAAGGAACATCACAGGAAAGACTCTTTCAGGCATGTTCAGCACTTACATTGTGATTGTTTCACATTATATCATTTTGATGTAAAAAAAATAAAAAATAAAGTATGTCTCAATTTTTCTGTTGCTGGGAAGAATATCGCCGCAGAACTGCTCAGTGCAGACGCGTTGTTCTCTGCTTTCACATTGTTTCATGTAGGTCCACAATTGCAAGACAGTAGACATTTTATAGTAGGTGGAAGATTAACAGTCAGTGTGCCCACTCCGTTTGTTATTATTCATCTGCATGATAGCAGAAATGTGTGTTTGTGTGTCAGTGTTTGCCTAAGCCAGCAGATGAATGATATTGCTGCAAATGGAAAGTGGAAATGAGTATTTAATGGACACAAACATGATCCAAGAATTCTGTAATTTTAGGAAGACTACATTGAGCACTGGTGTGATCTAAACACTGGAGCAGATTTTATAATTACCAAATCACCAAATAACTTTATACTGCTTACATAATATTAATCCCCAGTGTGCGTATATTAAGCATTTAAATTGTTTTCCTTTCTTTGGTTCACTTTTCAATTGTTTTAAGTATATTATTATATTAAGAACATCACTAAAACCACTATTAACCATCTTTAAAAAATAATGAGTTTATGACAGATGTTACTTTAAAACAAATGAAGTAGATAGATTTATTGTATGGTACTCAAATAATGAATATCACTTGAATTCAAAAGCACGTAACTAGCATGTCATTTTATTATGGAAGATGTATGCAAAGCTTTTTATCTAGCCTAAATACATGTCCAAACTGTTCCTACATGTGTGATTACACTCAACATATTAAAAGGAATCACTGGATAGTAACTAAAGGGTTATTAAAATTGTTTATATAAAAACAAATACAAACATAAAGCCATTTAATTAAAAGTTTGTTAATTTTTTTTTTTCCAATTTAGAATTGAACAGGGATCGAGTACTGCCAGTAACAGTAAGGTGCAAAACTTGTTGGATAAAAATACAAATTTTGTAAATCTTTAAATATTGTGTTTGCCTAAAGTGACCCAAGACAGTGTTCAGAATTAATCTAATTGTATTTCTCAAAATTTATTATTTTGTGTCATACATACTTAAATCAAAAAGTAATACATTGATTTTTAATCCGGGAATACTAAATAACAATAATATGTGTATCTTTATGTGTTAACATTTTATTCCTATGTGGGACCACTAATATGATGGCTTTGCCTTTAATTATAAGTTGTCATGGAAACAAAAAATGAAAAATGAAAAGCATTTGCATCTCTTTGTGAAAAAGATAATGCATCATACAACTTCCATCTTTAACTCTCAGTTCTAACAGTGTTTACCTTGTTATTTCTAAGGACAAAGAACTATGAGGAATGATATGATGTAAGCATGATAAAATGCCACATATAGCAATGCTTAGTCATATTTCTAAAGTGCATTATCTACTGCACTGTTATTGTGCTCATTAATGCTTCTGATGATGCTATACAACTTAAGCTGATATGAATGCCTCATGTAACGCATTTGCCTACAGACAAGGTGGGGAGACAATGAAATCAATGCAAAAAAAAACAAAACAAAAAGAGCCACTATGCTGTGTTGTGTTCTATAAATTGATGGCTATTTTGAAGACATTACCAGGAGCTGAAAATATTTTAGGCCACTTGCAGAATGAACAATCTACATTTACAAGAAAGCATCTCCCTAGAATTCCCCATCAAGTAATTCAAATTAACTCATCCATCAGATGCACTTATCAGATCAAAGTAAATGGATAACGACAAAGCTAAAGCTAAGATACAGGACTATTTTTGTAATATGATGATTTGCTCAGAGTAGGCTTCAAAGGGCTTCAGTGTTCATATAATACAGTGCAGTCTGTGGTGTTTCACAGAGATATCCTACATGTGTTGCACAACTTTGCAGCAATTACACAATATGATTTTATACACATAAGCTGTGCAAGCAGGCACATAATCTCTTCTATTTATGAATGAAAAAAAATTATGAATAATGTATATTATTTACCAACTACAACAAAGAAAACAGATATAAACAAAAAAGTGAAATAAATTCAATGATGAACTCGCTGTGACATAATGCAGAGAAAAGAGATGAATAACATTACACATGGTGATGAAGATGATCAGCATCAGCAACAGCTGAAGCACAGTACAGAAAAACTGAAGCACACTAAAAATTTAAATGGCTACAATTACCAGAATTACACTGGTAACTGCAATAATTGATGAAAGATGACAGATAAAACCTTTCTGCTGTGCTTTGGACACAATGATTTTTTTCAGAATACTTTTAAATGCAATGAGAACAATTATGTAGATATATAGATATGAGTATTGCTTAATTTTAACAATCATATCTATGGGACTATGAGAAGTGCTTATAATACAGACATTCAGTAATTAAACAAAGAATGTATTATTCAATCCACACTGCACATCTGGCAGAGACTGCTAATCTTCTCCACCTTTGACGCATTGGGTAGGGGAAATCCATACATGACATTCAATAACCCGCGAAAGAAGAAGTGCCGAAACTTACTCCAGGCGCTTATCCATTTCCCATAAAACACCACAATTTGCTTTATGTTTGAGGCACGTCTGCCTGCTGTGTTCTGATTAATTCAGATATTTGACTCCTATATCTAGTAAAAAGAAGTTAATGAAATAGACAGTACAAAAGTAAAAGTTGCATCTACCAGCCAAGGTTTTCCTCCTGTGTTCCTCATCGGATGACGTGTGTTTGACAGTGATTTCAGCAATGAAAACGGAGTGTTTATTTGTTTATGTCTGGGTGTATATGTGTACTCATCTGTATCTGCGAAGAAAATTTGAGGTTACCAGTTGGTTTGGGTCATTTTTGCATTTCCATTCACGTGCTCAGTCAGGTTCTGGATCACAAATCATCCTCTCTGCCTCTCATAAATATGAATGTAATACTTTAATTACCTTGACCCTCATGATGCCATAACAGAACAAAAAAAGCAAATATCAAAAACACTGAATAGGTCTGACAAATTGCAATATCACATAAGAAATTGAATAAAATCCAAAGGAACAGCAGAGGTTGTATAAACGTTGTGCTTCTTTAATTTCACTTTGTAAAGTCCTCCACTGCCCTAGCTGTGTTTTTGTTTAACCTTCATTTTATTTAATATATATTTATTTATATATATGTATATATATATATATATATATAAGATAAATGTACACGTATGAGGTTCGTCTCTTGTGGCAAGCAGAGAGGCTACCAAGAGGCTACCAAGGACACCCTTCTTTTATCCTCAGTCCTGGTTTGTCATTTCCTCAATGATTGATTTATTTATTTATTCATTCAGTCATCAGTTTTTAGTGTCTCCTTATCAATCAGTAGCTCCCATGGTGCCAAAGGCTGGTCCGGAAGGGAGACTGTCTTTGTGGAAAAGGTTGTTTTGACCACTTTCCCTTTTCTCTCGCTCTTTCTTTAACTTTCTTCCTAGAATCCCCGTTCCCCCATTTCATTCCCTCAGGTCCTTTGTCATCTTTGGTTGAGTGTCCGACACTTTGGTGTGTCTGGGGAATAGGGTGGAAGGACTTCCGAGGATAGCGGTTCAAGGGAGTGAAGATACATGAAGGGTACACATATGGACCAAGAAGGATGACAAAGGAGAGAAAAAAGACAAAGTTGACAAAGTGGCACACTGACATGGATAAAGAGAATCTAATCAAGGGATAAAGGAGGGAATTTCAAGTCTCTATGTCAAAGACCATTAAGTATGTTAACCTTAAATACAGTATGAGCATTGATTGGTTATATGAAGCGAATAGGTGAAATATTAAAAAAAAAAGAGAGCAGAGGACAAGAAGATAGACAAATACATAGTGTTTCTTGTTGGATGCATGAAGGACAGAAAGACTGCAATAACTGAAGAGGACAGACAAGTAAATGGACAGGTACGCAGAGGAAAAGACAGGTACAGGGGAAGAGAGAGAAGTAAAAGAGCGCAAGTCAGGGCAGTGTCTGTCAGCACAGACAGTTGGTGGTGCTATGGGGAGTGCTCATCATCTGAAGAGTAGTGAAACAAAGCAGGAGAGGCCAAAGGCCAGCCATTTAGCCAGTGGGAGTGGGTGTGATCCTCCAATCAGAACTACAAAAAAACAAACAAAAAAAGAGTCATGTTAGCACAGAAATAACATATTAGCAATTTTTAACAGCTTCTGCTATCAAGATTAAATAATTCCAGTATTCTTCCAAAACTGGCCTGTGCTATAGAAATGTAGGCCTTAGTAAGGTTCATTTCTGCTACGCTAACTTACTTTATGTTCAGAATAAAAAAAGAGATACAAAACCATAACCTAAAAACCCCTCATATCTAGGGGCACAGATTGCAATAGTATACATTTTAAAAAAATATTGTCTATCACACACAAAAAAAATCTACTATGTTTTTTTTGCAGCTGGCCTTATTGCATATTTATGTGTCTAGTTTGGGAGGAGACTATTTAAAGAATCACACGCATGTGAAAAAAACATGTAACAGGAACAGTAACAGCATGTTTCCTTCGTGCCTGTGATATCTGCCACAAAGAATGTTCATTGCTTTGGAATAAGAGGGGGTAATGTTTTCAGAATAATTCTCACAAATGGATGTCTCAAATTTATGAGTATGGAGCCAAAAGTCTGGCTATGTCTTGTAACTTCTCCCTAAGTCCTACATTCCATCTGAGTCTTAACTCATATGACTCATTAATAACTCATTTTCCCATTAATTCGCAATACAAATCTGATTCCAAAAAGTTGGAACGTTTGGATGTGTAAACAAAAAGAGAATGATAAGATGACAATGAGATTTTTAATTACTTGCAGTCTCATAAACCAATTTTTTTTAAATGTACCATTTTAGGAAAAATAGCTCATTTAGAGTTTGATAGCAATACTAATTCTCAAAACAGATGGGACACGGCCCAGTTACCATTATGTAGTATCCCATCTTTTAGCAACAGCTTGTAAACAGTTTGTAAACTTGGGAATTTGGAACTATGGAGACGTTTTGTGCCATTCTTGTCTGATATAGGATTCTAGCTGCTCAAAAGTCTTGAATCTTCTGTGCTCCAAAACCAGTGTATACCTTTTCAAATGTGCAAGCGGCCAATTCCATAGACACTAATGCATACCATCAAAAATGCAAAGATTTGAACTGAACAAGCCAGATAGACCATATCCTTTCAGTCCTTCAGTTCTGGATCATGTTCACATATGGCTTCTTCTTTGTACGATAGAGCTTTAACCTGCATTTTTGGATGGCACGACGAACTGTGTTCACAGATAGTTATTTTTCAGAAGTGTTCCTGAGCCTATGCTGTCATTTCCGTGAGAGAAACATGATTGTTTTTGATGCAGTGCTGCTTGAGAGCTCATGGACATCCAATATTTGTTTTTCAGCCTTGTCCCTTGCACACAAGGATTTCTTCATATTCTGGGAATCATTTGACATTACAGCTAGCAAGATCATTGGTTTCAACATCCGCCTCACCCACAAAGCCATCAGCCTTGTGGGTGACACCTCCGAACCCTTCACAGGCCCTCTCCAGCCCCCTGCCTTCGGGGAAAAGGTACCAGAGCATCCGGGTTTGGTCCAGTAGACTGCTGATAAGCTTTACTCAACAGGCTGCCAGAAGATTTAACTCTGTTCATATATTGCCTGCAATTTTGCAGAATTTCCTAATAAAAGGTGCTTTTGTGTTAAAAACAAGTTGTCTCAATGTTTTTTCCCCCTATAATTAAATTTCAGCAGCAACAAATTTAAAAATGGCCCTTTCCTGTTGTAAGCAATATATTTCTAAAACAGTTTGCCTAAGCCTTTTACAGTACTTGTTATTTTTTAACAACCTCTTTTATTTGAACACACTCATAGCTACATTAGTAAACTGGTTTGAGTTAGCCAAATCAAATAATAACCTTTTGGTGAATATTTAGTCTAAATGCTGAGGTTAGGTAGACAAAGCCAGAAAAGCAAAATTCATCTAAGGTTTCTTGAACTTGCTTTTTAGTACAGGTCTCGACTGATGTGCTTTTTGTAATTTCCCCAGTTAAAGTAGTAGTGAACAATCACAAAGGCTTTGTAGCCATAAACAAATATATATTTTTAAAATTATAAGAAAGTTGATTTTTACATCTCACCGGAATTAACTGGTTGCAAAGGCTGTATAAACAGGATGGTTCAGAAGGTTTTCTGAGATGAAGACGACTTTTAGTAAGAGATGTATGTGACAGTTTACTGAAATCTAAAAACTATCAAGGACACTTATACTTTACATAATAATCATCAATGATCAAGGATACAAGGAACATTACACTAAAGCAGACAGCAAGCTTTTTTGTGACAAAACTGTCATAGAAGACAAACCGAAGATTGAAGACAAACTAAGTAAATAACTGTGCGTGTGATGATTGTGTTTATCTATGTGGCTTAAGACTTCCTTAAAGCCTGCGGGTGTGTTGTCTGAATCTTGTATGATTGTATTTGTTTTATTGTGTTCCTTTTGATATTTTATGTCTCTTTTATTGCATTTTTAAATGCATAACATGAATGTAAATTGGAGCTAGCCTTCAATGATTTTTTGACTCTAAACAAATTGAATTTTATTTGAGCATTAAAGAATGCCCTGAAGTGGTAGTTTTACTAAGAAGTATCATGTGAAAATTATCAAACTGTGTTGTGAATGTTATGAAGAAAGAAGGAGGGTTTGTAGAAAAAGGTTCACAGAAACTGTCAGGGAAGAAAGAACAGGTTGTATGGAGAAGAAAAGATGAGAAGACAGTCATGGCTGAGAAGGTGGTTGAGTAAACAAGAGAAACAGAAAGCTTCACCACTCAGATCCCATACATTGCCCTGACAGCTCCGAGATTTTAATGGGAGTAAAGAAGTTACGATTGATGTCATCATCAATATTTGTTGAACCGTTTTCCTTAGCTTTTTTCTGAAGGTCGTGATTGTTAAAGCACAGTTGGAAGACACAATGCAGACATTTTTTATATGGTGTAATCGAATTGTTCAGATTTGTTGAATTTGAAAATTAAAATACCAACTCAGACACAGCACACAGGATCATCTAAAGCTTTCATTTATATTCATTTATATATACAGTCCTATAAAGCAAACTACAAAACACACATACAATACACACCCTCCTTTAATACATAAATTACAAATGCAAGCTGTTCAGACACAGTTTCATAAAAAAAAGCATGGGTATTGTATTTAAAAGATCAATATGATTTCATATCAGGGGTCCATCCTTCAGGCAGAAAATCAATATTTGTAATAAATTTTGTATCTGTATGCAGAAGACACACATTTAAACAGGCACACACTGACACACACACATTCCTATAGTAGAGTCTAAAGTATGCAGGCGACCAATTGAGTGGAACATGGTGTTTAGGATACAGAGTAATAGGGCACTCAACTCCAAGTCTTTGGAAGATAAACAGGGTGCAGTCTTTTGAAATGTAGCAGAAAAGGGAGAAAACACGCTGATAAAAACACTAAAGGGCAAAAAGACATACAAGTTTCAGCAAGCCGCCATTAGTATAATTTAAGAAAACAATAATAATAACAACATGTAAAACCAGGTGGTATTCAAATACCAATCAAAAAGCAGCACACTGTAAAGAGAACTGCCCCAGAGGTTAGCAGATAAGAGCAACTTGTGTCAGCATTCACAGCCAAATTACAACCAGATTCTAAATATACTTCTACACTGAAAGTATCAAAACAGTATCAATATACACAATCATTTTAAAAACTAGAAGCAAAAATATAGCAAAATTAACTAAAAAGTATGACTAGAAAAAAATGTTTCCACTAAAGTTGACAGACGTTAAAAGAATGCATGAAATACTCGATCACTAAGCGACCCCATCAACCATATAAATTGGTTTAACAATTAAAAATTCTTCATTTATGCTTTATTCAAGATTTTAGGGCTTTCCATGTGTAATGCAGTTAAATATGCTTCCCTCTGTAGTAATAATCTCTATAATATTCTCCCTTCAGAAAAAGTAGAAAATGTGGCTGCAAATGCCAATTTTTTAAAGAGTTAATAAGAATTCTGGGTAAACACTGGCATATCTGATGAACCGTCCATAAGTCACTTGTGCTAAGAAACTGAAAAAAAGATATTATTCAGGCCTTATTGCCATAAATCACATAACGTTTCTTTTTCGACTGTAAATGATGACATGATTTTCTCATCTGCTATCCTATGTGGTGGTTCTGTTTGCAAATGGTTTTCATTATTTAACTACAGCTCTGATTTTTGATTGATATTGGAACATTGTATTTCAAATACTTTTGTCTTGCTTCCTCCCTTTCATTTAGCAAATGTTCTCTTTACGCACTCATTCATTCGTCCTATTTCCAAGACCAGGGGTGCTGGAGGTGTTGCAGCACTGCCTCTGGCCAAAGGCAGCCATCACAGCACCCCCTGGCAAATGGGAAAAAAAAGATGTCGAAACACTTTTGCCATTGATATTTTACTTGGAAATTTGTCATTCAGAAAGTTGTGTGAAATAAATTCAAATACGCTGTCCCTCTGACCCCCCCGCTGCACGTCTTTTATGCTCCAAAATGCGATTAAAAGCATGACTAAGGATAACCATGGTGCAAAAGATACTCACACACCTGCTGAAAAACTTTGGACATCAGTGCCCGTAAATTTATCAAATTAGAGAGCTTATTATAAGCTGCCCAGCACAGGTTAACAAAATAATTAAGCAGTAATTCCACAGTTCTGCCTGTGTTGCAAAGGTTTTTGATTATCTCAATCTGGCTATTGGGTGGAGTTAAATAATATCCACATTTGGACACGTTCTCGTCAAGTGTGCAAAAATGGGTTTATTTATATCTTGACTCCTCATTCTCATGAAAATTCACAGTTAGAAGGCTGGTATAGTTTTCATAATAAATTTGATCACCTGTGTGTGTGTCTGACATGTGTGCCCTGTGGGGTTTAATTAGTATCTGTGTTAAAACCTTGCGTGTAAGCTGAGGTTTTAACTTCGTTATTATCTGTGCGACTAAGTTCAGTTCTATTTTGGCTGCTTATTCTTGCCTGCTGCGTGCAGCAATGGAATCAAATATATTGTAGTTTCCAGTATTATTTTCTTTAAGAAAGAAATGAGCTTTCTGTTGGAACTTTTACGCACAAATTAAATTAAACCTTGAAAAATAGGATAAAGCTCCATTTGTATTACTGCATAGGCAGACATTTAATATCACTACCAGAACTCTGCATGTCGTTGCCCAATAGGTCTTTTTGGACTAATTTCAGCCTTTTGTATGTACTGTTCATGCACTTTTTAAAAAAAGTTTTTGTTTAATTATTTGAGAATGGACCAGCGTGACAGAAGAGCAACAGAAAAACAACAAAGATTTCAGTTTAAAGTAAACTGCCTCTTCTCCTGCAATAAAACACATATGAGCCAGGTGGGGCTCTGTGTTTTGTGCAGGTGGAGTTGCACCAAACATGTCAGAGGCAATCATCCTTCATTTAGGATAAAAGTCTCTTGTGTGTGCACAAAGCTGACCTGAAGTAAATGTGTGCAGATGTGCATGTGAGTATGCTTATACGGCAGCTGCAGCGGTCGCATACACAGTAAGCACCTGCTCAAAACACTTCCAAGGTGGACGCACATGTATGCGTGGGAGTGTGTGTGGGTGTATGAACTTTATGTAAAAGACATAAGTGTGATCACAGCAGGGCAATGCTGCTGGTCACATCTACATGTACTCCTGTCACATATTGTGCAGACAAGTGCCATAGTACTGACTTTTCATCTCACCCCCCTAATATCTATCTCTTCATTGATAACCTAAAAAAGGTTTAGATCTATATTTTGCACAAGGTTTCAATTATGACGCAGACTTGTACCTTTCTGTTAATCAGTTATAAATGTGTGCTCCATGGTTCAATGCCAGAAGTGGTAAATGTCTTTACCTAGCCTTCCTGCCTAGAACCTGGTCACGAATTAACGTTATGTATTCTAAATTAATTTGCATTTTTCTCAAAGTCATAAATGAAAATGTACAATTACTGACAGAGTTGCACTAAAAAAAGTAAATTGGGTGGTTGCTACATTTACAAAAGTCTAACTTGTCATTTGAACAAAATAATTTCATGTTTCTATGGTGAACGCAGTTAAATCATGTTGGATGTGCATGAAATTCAAAAACTTAATTTGTTCTTGTTCAGATGACACGATACAATCTAGGAAGAGTGGTTATAGTTGCCTGGACTCACGAAATTCACAAGATCATATGAGATGTCAAACCACAGGAAAATCACTGGGGTTGTAAGAGGCAGACAACCATACACACACCACGTGTATGTACAGGGAGTGCAGAATTATTAGGCAAATTAGTATTTTGTCCACATCATCCTCTTCATGCATGTTGTCTTACTCCAAGCTGTATAGGCTCGAAAGCCTACTACCAATTAAGCGTATTACGTGATGTGCATCTCTGTAATGGGAAGGGGTGTGGTCTAATGACATCAACACCCTATATCAGGTGTGCATAATTATTAGGCAACGTCCTTTCCTTTGGCAAAATGGGTCAAAAGAAGGACTTGACAGGCTCAGAAAAGTCAAAAATAGTGAGATATCTTGCAGAGGGATGCAGCAGTCTCAAAATTGCAAAGCTTCTGAAGCGTGATCATTGAACAATCAAGCGTTTCATTCAAAATAGTCAACAGGGTCGCAAGAAGCGTGTGGAAAAACCAAGGCGCAAAATAACTGCCCATGAACTGAGAAAAGTCAAGCGTGCAGCTGCCAAGATGCCACTTGCCACCAGTTTGGCCATATTTCAGAGCTGCAACATCACTGGAGTGCCCAAAAGCACAAGGTGTGCAATACTCAGAGACATGGCCAAGGTAAGAAAGGCTGAAAGACGACCACCACTGAACAAGACACACAAGCTGAAACGTCAAGACTGGGCCAAGAAATATCTCAAGACTGGTTTTTCTAAGGTTTTATGGACTGATGAAATGAGAGTGAGTCTTGATGGGCCAGATGGATGGGCCCGTGGCTGGATTGGTAAAGGGCAGAGAGCTCCAGTCCGACTCAGACGCCAGCAAGGTGGAGGTGGAGTACTGGTTTGGGCTGGTATCATCAAAGATGAGCTTGTGGGGCCTTTTCGGGTTGAGGATGGAGTCAAGCTCAACTCCCAGTCCTACTGCCAGTTTCTGGAAGACACCTTCTTCAAGCAGTGGTACAGGAAGAAGTCTGCATCCTTCAAGAAAAACATGATTTTCATGCAGGACAATGCTCCATCACACGCGTCCAAGTACTCCACAGCGTGGCTGGCAAGAAAGGGTATAAAAGAAGAAAAACTAATGACATGGCCTCCTTGTTCACCTGATCTGAACCCCATTGAGAACCTGTGGTCCATCATCAAATGTGAGATTTACAAGGAGGGAAAACAGTACACCTCTCTGAACAGTGTCTGGGAGGCTGTGGTTGCTGCTGCACACAATGTTGATGGTGAACAGATCAAAACACTGACAGAATCCATGGATGGCAGGCTTTTGAGTGTCCTTGCAAAGAAAGGTGGCTATATTGGTCGCTGATTTGTTTTTGTTTTGTTTTTGAATGTCAGAAATGTATATTTGTGAATGTGGAGATGTTATATTGGTTTCACTGATAAAAATAAGTAATTGAAATGAGTATATATTTGTTTTTTGTTAAGTTGCCTAATAATTATGCACAGTAATAGTCACCTGCACACACAGATATCCCCCTAAAATAGCTAAAACTAAAAACAAACTAAAAACTACTTCCAAAAACATTCAGCTTTGATATTAATGAGTTTTTTGGGTTCATTGAGAACATGGTTGTTGTTCAATAATAAAATTATTCCTCAAAAATACAACTTGCCTAATAATTCTGCACTCCCTGTATTACTATTTACTATGGTTTAACTTGTCAAGGACAAAAACGTAAAGAAAATTCTGCATCAAGCATAGCTTTCCTACTTTTGTTGAGTCTGTATTGACAGCTCAACGCCATGGTGGCTCGTGCTGTTGCCTCAGAGCAAGAAGGTCCTGGGTTCAATCTGGCCAAGTTTGCAATGGGTTCTCTCTGCGTACTCTGGTTCCCTCCACAGTTAGAAGTCATTCAGTTATTAGGGTAAGGGTAATTGGTGATTCTAAATTACCCAAAGGTGTTAAAGAGCAAATGGTTGTTTGTCTCTATGTAATAGTCTGGTGACCTGTCCAGGATGTACCCTGCCCCTCTTACCTTATCACTTCCGCAGCCCAGATAAAGATAAGAGGATAGCTGGATTGGAAGTTGCTCTAAGTCTGTTGAATTTTTTGTTGAACATTATGTAATATGAACACAACATGTACTACAGACAGAAGTTACATTTGTTCATTCAATAAGATTATCACTGGTGTAACAAACAAATATTGTACTAGTTCATGTAACAAGACTGACTTTTGATGTATGTGTTTAAACAATATAACATGACTTTAACTAAATTTAATTAGACTAAGTTGGTACAAACAACTTGTTTGAATAAAAGTCAAATTAATGGAATGTTACTGTTAATATTATGTTAAACTTACAAACATATATCGTGTTAAAACAACCCAATCAAGATGGATTAATATAACATGATTTTTTAGATGGAATATAATTGGCAAGATAAAATTACGTTGATCCAATGAATTATTTTTTTGAGTGTAGGTTTATTCTTCTCTAATCCCTATTTTACCTCACCAACTTCATGGAGGTAGAGCTTGTACCCAAGACAGATGCATTTTGTTTCTTGCAGTGGCAAAGACTTTTTAGTTACTTGCCTGATAATTGCCCATCTGTCTGCACTGTGAGTCTCTGCCTGCATAAAACCTGCAGGACACAAATGCACACGCGCCCGCTCTGAGAGCTCAAGAGCTTTCCTCTTCCTGTTTTCACCTTCATCCATTATTCACTCCATCCGCCAGTGTTGTTACATGCACATATGTGTGAGATTGCACTGCACATCCAAGCAGACAATCATCAGCACACTCAGACACACCAACTCACACTCAAGGTTTGAGGAGGTAAAAGGAGGATGTTAATAATTTATTATGTGTTTTCAATTTTTTTCTTTTTGTTTATTTCTAATATTTTTTCATAATAATTTCTGGCGAAAGTTAACATGAACATTCTAAGTACATGTCGCTGTATATTATAATGCAACACACAGCATTTGCTTCTGTATTTCATCTATGTCTGTACCTGGGGTCCTTCCTATTTTGCTCCGAGTCCTAGTAAAGAGTGTATTTCAATCTTTTTTTCTTCATGTTGGGCTGTGTAAAATTTGTCACTTAAAACTGGTTAATCAAATTGTAGGGTCAAATTGTAGGGTCAATATATTATGATAGAAAGATTTTTTTTTCCTATTAGAAAAAAGTAAGTGAACAGTCTGAAATTTCATCAGATGTTTCCTGTATGTGATCTGGAATGCCAGTAAGGCCACTGTGAAAGATAATGATATATGTATTGATGTCTGTACAAGACTGCGTGTGTGTGTGTGTGTGTGTGTGTGTGTGTGTGTGTGTGTGTGTGTGTGTGTGTGTGTGTGTGTGCGTGTTTGCCTGCATGACTTGGTTTGCAGAGGACAGCTGATGGTAGCCATATTTTGTCTTTTGGATCACTTTCCATTTGTTTTTGTTTTGCTGTTTCTTATATTAACAGACACATATACATGCAAATGAACAAATATATATATAAATAATTTTGAACACTGTGTTTTTGACCTCTTCTCTTGCTATATCTTCTCTAACCTGCAGGCTATTGGAATCCCTCCACACACTTACATGGACCGAAACTGCTTCACTGACACTTTTTCTTGTTGGATTCCCACCTCTTGCTAAAGTTGCTCGTGTCAAACAGTATTTATATGTAACAAAATAATATTATGAGTACAGCTTAGCTTGACCTAGGATACATTAAATGGTAAATGGCCTGCATTTGTATAGCCCTTTACGTAGTCCCTAAGGATCCCAAAGCGGTTTACACAACCAATCATCCACCCATTCACACACACATTCACACACTGGTGATGGCAAGCTACATTGTAGCCACAGAGGACGAACTGCCAGTTCTTGAGCCACGATCGCCCCTACTAGGAGCAGATTGCTTGATTTAACTTACCATGCAAACTTGATTGGTCAGTTTATTGTGTATAAACATTTTTTCCTCTTCTTGTGCATATGTTTCTGCATTTATCTTCTTTTCTTATCTAAATCCTTAATTATCACACAGTGTCTCTGTAATTTGTCTACATTTCTAAAATAAATAACCCAAGCTTTTAAAGATAAAGAGCAGTGAGCAGAGCTATGCTGATGAATAAAGGATAGATGAAGAATGTAGGTTAAAAGGAAACAAGAATAGATATAATGACAATAAGTGTGGAAGACGCAGCAGGATGTGGTATGGACAGTTAGAGGATGAAAAGATAGCAAGATAAATGCAGTTATTAAAGAAGAAGAAGAAGAAGAAGGACCACAAATTATGATGAGCCTTCCAGCTTACCTCCATGCTGGTGCCCTGTGGTGTCCACTTGTTTCTATACATCCCACACAAAGACAATATTTTCTCTGTGCTCTATATTCCAACACCTCCCATACACTACAGAAGACTTTTAGTTCTCATATCGTGACAGCTCTAAAAATATGGTTTCTATAGCAATTAAATTCTCTATTGCCTTAGTTTATTTTCATTTTAACTTAATCCAGCTCAGGTGAATTTAGTTTGATAATTCATTTTCTTAGTAAGTCGTTGATTTTTATGTATTTCTGCTGAAAATAATATCAAAGCTATACATTTTTTTAATAGAATGGCATTGCCTGTCTTATTTGGAGTTTCTCTGAACGTATGAAGATGACCCAACCACAAATTCCAAAAGTTGCTTTTGTGTGCTTCTTTGTTTATTAAGTATATTTCTACACAAAAATCACAAAATATCTTACCTGTCTTACCTGCGTTGGCTACAGTGTTTTGTTGCTTGCATTCTCCTCTGGTGATAGACACGTCGTCAATGGCAATATCCCCCTCAAAACCCGAGCCTCGAATTCCTTCAAACACAATCTGTTTAGAAAAGAAACATCAACAGATGAATGCTAGCTGAGTATGTCCAGAGAAATATATACAAAAACACAGCAAAAGTTCACAGAATGGCCACTGAGGAATTTTGCCAGAATTTTGTACACTTTGTACACAAAAGTTTGTACACTCCATGATGTTGCTTGCAAAACAACCTTTACTAAAAAATAAGTAGTTGCTTCCTTATGTCTTTATCAGTGTCTCATATTGTTGTGGTGGAAGTGGAGGAATAGCCCGCTCGTATTTACGGTGTAGCTTCACTTCATTTAGGTTTTCAAGCATTGTTGATACACAGCTCTCTCGGCTCTCTTTAGGATCATTGTTCTTTGCATGACTCATTACGGGCCAGCCTTTAGCTGTTGGGATGAAGGGCCTCATATTTGATTCCAGAATGATTTGGCATACAGGGGTTATTTGTGTGGCTGTAAAACACGCCCAAATCACCATCCCCATAGGTGTTAAGTGTTTGTGCTCATGTGCTGTGTTTGGTATTTGCCAAATGTGGTGTTATGCTAAAATATATCAACTTTGATCTCATTTCTCCAAAGGACACTGAACTAGAAGTCTTTTTAAAACCTAAGCTATGTCCTTTTTAGAGAGCAATCTTAGCAACCCTTCCAAATAAGCCATAATTGCTCTTCTTTTTCTAATTGTGTCATTAAACTTAACTTTTCACACACTGAGATATCATTCTTTGGTTTTTGATCATTCTCTGAGCATTTCCAGGTTTGAAGTGAATGGCAAACCAGCCAAATCTGCCAAAATTTATTAAGGTGATGCTTACTTATTATCAGCACCTGCTACTTCTTAATACCTATAAAGGCAGTAAAAGTATACTTAGTTTTTCACAGGACTGGATACTCCGTTAAAACGTCTTAAATTTTGTAAAAATGAATTTAAAATTAAAATGCAAAACTAATTTAATTACTCTAAAGAACCTACTTTCTGTATCTGAAGTTGAGCAATAATAACAATAATAACAACAACAACCATATAATTAATAATTATAGAAAATATGAATACTTTAATTAAATAAAGACATGGAAACATCTATTACAGATAGCAACATGCTAGTTTATTCTCCCATCTCAGGAATTTACAAGCTGCAGTCATATCCTAACACAGTGGTTCTTAACCTGAGTTCGATCGAACCCTAGGAGTTTGGTGAGTCGGTCTCAGGGGTTCGGCAGAGCCTCCACCACAGAGGTCGCAGAGGTCCAGACACACCCGAATTATCGTGTAAATTTGTGATGACACGCCCCCTACAGAATGTGATGGGAGTGAGCGTCCTATCTGCATGATTTGCAACGCCAAGTTGAGCAACTCCAGTCTCGCACCGGCAAAACTAAAGGAACACTTCTTGAAGCTGCATAGAGATGGGGAATACAAGAACACAACACTTACTGAATTCAAGGCGAAGAGAGCCAGATTCAATGAAAGGCCCACTCTGCCTGCTCTTGGATTTGTACCCGTTAACAAACCGATCCTCACACCATTGTATGAAGTTGCTTATCTGATCGCAAAGCAGGGCAAGCCATACACCATTGGTGAAACACTTGTGAAACCAGCTGCGTTAAAGATGGCAAATCTGATACTCGGAACAGTGGCCGAAGGTAAATTATCCCAAATTCCTCTTTCAAATGACACCGTCAGCGACAGAATAGAAGACATGAGTAAAGACATCTTGGCTCAAGTAGTCGCCGATCTGATTTCAAGCCCGGCAAAATTCAGCCTTCAACTCGATGAGAGCACAGACGTTGCTAATCTAAGCCAGCTTACTGTTTTCGTGCGCTATGTGAAAGATGACATGATTAAAGAAGATTTTTTATTTTGTAAGCCTCTTACAACAACAACTAAAGCAGCCGATGTGAAGAAGCTTGTGGATGACTTCTTCAGAGACAACAATCTTTCACGGGACATGGTTTCTGCAGTTTGTATATGGTAAATGGTAAATGGCCTGTATTTATATAGCGCTTTACTAGTCCCTAAGGACCCCAAAGCGCTTTACATATCCAGTCATCCACCCATTCATACACACATTCACACACTGGTGATGGCAAGCTACATTGTAGCCACAGCCACTCTGGGGTGCACTGACAGAGGCGGACGGAGCTCCAGTCATGCTGGGAAGAAACTCTGGTTTTGGTGCGCTAGTAAAAGCTGATGCACCACACATCATTGTGACTCATTGTATTTTGCACAGGCATGCATTGGCAACAAAACCCTTGCCTCCAAAAATGGCAGAAGTGTTAAAAACTGTGGTGGAATGTGTGAACTATGTGCGAAATAGTGCTCTGAGGCACCGCATCTTCAGTGAGCTGTGTAAAGAAATGGGCTCTGAATTTGAGGTACTTCTGTACCATTCTAATGTTCGGTGGTAATCCCGGGGACAGGTGCTGAATCGTGTTTTTGCCATGCATGTGGAATTAGCCCTGTTTTTGCAAGAGCACCAACACTGTCATGCAGATTGCTTCAAAATCCTGAGTTCATTCGCATTTTAGCGTACATGGCTGATATATTCGCAGCTCTCAATCATCTCAATCAGCAGATGCAGGGTGGTGGAGTCAATATCATAGAAGCGGAAGGACAGCTGAAGGCTTATCAAAAAAAGCTAACGTTATGGAAATGACGAACAGAGAACAACAACTTCGCAAACTTCCCCCTTCTGGACAACTTTGTAAGTAAGATCGAAGATGTGTCTGGAATCGGAGATATTTCTGTATCCACGGAACTGAAGCAAACAATTGCAACGCACTTAGATGAGCTTGCAAAGTCTCTCGACAGATATTTCCCTACAAGAGAGTCATATCCAGCATGGGTGAGACAGCCGTTCACGTTTGCTGTTGAGACAGCAGATGTCAATGATGAATACCTTGACGGAATCATTGAAATTCAGCAGAGCCAGGTTCACAGCAACTCTTCAGAACAACAACGCTCTCAACATTTTGGTGTCGACAAATGGACAAGTATCCAATTATTGCTAAGAAAGCTCTGGATTTTTTTTATACCATTTGTTACAACATATCTTTGCGAGCAATCCTTTTCGACAATGCTGGATATAAAAACGAAGAAAAGGAACAGACTTTTCTTTGAAAATGACACAGACTTGCCAAGGTGAAGCCACGCATATCTGAACTGGTCTCTCAAAGGCAACAGCAGAAGTCACACTGATTTGCAGGTATGTAATTTGTTGTAAGTTCATGCATTGTGTTGGTTTTGTTCTTTGAACAAGGTGATGTTCATGCACGGCTCATTTTGTGCACCAGTAAAAAACATATCTATGTCTTGAATTTGAAAAAAAAAATTAAAAAAATTCACTAAAGAGGGGTTCGGTGAATGTGGATATGAAACTGGTGGGGTTCGGTACCTCCAACAAGGTTAAGAACCACTGTCCTAACATCATTTCTGGACCCACAACAAGAAAACTAAGCAGGAGACTCTTCTGAACACTTCCCCCATTTTAGCCACCAGCCATCTGGTTTTGACTGACAGCCTAATTACTGTGGTGTACCAAGGCACCAAAAGCCCAGCGCACCCAGCTAATCAAAAACCAAGTGTATTCTGTCTAGCTTCTGAGGAGGGAAAAGCAAATAAACAAGAAAACTTTGTTTCTCCAAAATAACAACAAAAGTAACTCTCTTGACTGCAGTTGTTATTGACTTTTACTGCAGACCCCAGTGCTTGATAATTTTAATTCTGAAAACAATAGTCAGAGTTGTTGCTTTGTAATAATATTTGAGTGTTTCTGCAATTCCAATGCCTCATTCTGTTTTAATTTTTTTTTCAACAGAAAACAGCTCCATGTGAAAATTCCTACATGGGCTGAAGTATACAGCAATAACTTTTTTTTAAACTTCAGCATCTAGCAGCCCTTTAGCAAGGTATTTAACCCTCAATTTATTCAAAAAAGTGAGAACGGAGCAGGTGTTACTATAGAAAGGAATGCAATACTAATGAAAATAAAAAAAACTGCATACACTCTACTTGCATAGTATGTCTGTATACCTACAGGTTAACAAGTGAGCAGGTGCAAGCATGGAGGGGAGGCATGCATGAATGGGTTCACTTTAAAAACTCCATCTGTTAACAGCAACATGCTGCGGTTAAAGTATCAACTGAGCAGGCTTGCTATCAATTTGTGTGTAAATATATCGAGCCAGAGCAAGGGTGGGTCCAATTAACCTGATTCTGACCCAGCAAGAAGAAAAGAGTGACCTAACCCCACATGTGCTCAAAACAAAACATATACAATGGCAGTGCAAACACACTGTTAACATGATCTTAGTTTTGAGGCATTCTGCTATTGTGTTTTAATCTATGAGTCCTGTTAGTATCTAACAGCAAGTTAACTTTAGTGGGCAGATAATAACACTTGTAACCTCGTAATAACAACTTAAACTTTAGAGTAGTTTTCTTCTTTACTTAGCATAAGTTAGATCCGCTCTTGCACAATTTGGCCTCATATATACTTATATATTTCTTATATACTCCAATATATTCTACTCCAGCTGCTAACTAACCCTTGAGTACACCACATAATCCACCAGTTATTTCAAAACAACAGAGCGAGGAGCAGGTGTCTCTATGCATACAAATGTAATTTTGATAGAAAAACTGCACATACTCTCATTGTATACCATGAGTACATAGGTACCCTAATCATTTTCTTATATTTTCTCTCTACTTCTCTCCACACAGAGCCAATTCAATTTCATTCACAAAGGGGAGGAAAGTACAAGAGCATTATCATTTATTCCCCATTTGCTTTCTAATTTATTCCCCGAATGAGAGATCCTCTTTGAATTAACAAATAAAATAATTAGGAGAACCTTGACGCTGATTGTGTGGTGGCGAGGGAGCAAGTCCAGCAGCACAAGCTGTATGGCTTTAACAGGTCTGCTCACATATACAAAAAAGATTTTCTTCCGTATAGGCTGTAAAGAAAATTCTGTGGTCTTCAAGTGAAGAGGCTTATTCGCCACAAGGCCACGATCCTTTAATTTATAAATGCTACAATGAAATTTCCTTGCTGCTTGACTGTCGTAAACATTTTGCTTTATTTATGGTTTTTCTTCCTTTAATTCCAGTTTTCTTTGTATATTTGCCAGCCATAGTGTGATTTCTTTAACATATGCACACATGTACTGTACCTTTACAAACACTTAATTAACATCTTTATAGACTAGAGACTAGAGTATGATAATTGAAAAACTGAAGCTAAATGACTAACACTGGCCTTAACAAAGAAAGGTGCAAAACTATTAATTAACAGTCTCATTTACATATTACAATCTGACCAGCAAAGTTTTTTTTCTCTAAGATATCAAACACAATAGCATGAATAAAACAATACAATATATTGTATTGTTTTATATGACAGGATACTGTATACAATATCCTGTCACTGCAAAATAATGACTTTATATGTTTAGTTTTTGGATATGGCTCAGAGACATAACTGACCAGCAAGTTTAAATGTGAGAACCGACATTGTCTCACATTTAAATATTACTGCTGGGCACTTTGTGGGGGCCTCAACAGTAATGTGCTTCTCAGAGTTTCTAAACCTTGGTAGTTGTGTTTGGTGACCTGCATTTTTGCATCACCCGAGTTATACAGAAATGACAAGTTGGAGAGCTGTTGTAAATTATGCAGTTATCAAATTCTGGGACAAAAAAATGTGATCATAAAAGATACATGTCATATATAATAAAGCTGATATTTCTGTCTTACATTTTCTGAATATTTAAATAAATAAATAAATCTGCACCCTTCATGAAAAAAACATGACATCATTTTTTTTTGAAAAACTGTAAAATTTTCTGTATTCCAGTTCTTGTTATTATACTGCATAACGTGTGGGTGTGAAGGATCTTGAGAGAGATAGAAAACTTGCGCATGTGTGTGCGTGCATGAGTGTGTGAATGCAGGATCAAAGGGTGTGCAGTAAAGTGTCAGGTTGAAGTTGTGAGTGTGTCGTTTTGTCACGCCTTGTAACCTTTAATGTTCCCATTGATGTGCTATCCACATACCAGAGGGGACACAGCTGTGAGAGCGAGGGAGTAAAAAAGAGAGAGACTACATGCACATGTGTGTCTATGTGTGTGTGTGAGAGAGAGAGAGAGAAAGAGAGAGAGAGAGCTTTAAAATACCAGTGCAATGTGAGGCACACAAATGTGGGTTGGCCTGGTTTCCAACAAGCCCCCCAGGTACCAAACACTGCTAGGAACACAGATGGCCTCTGGGTAATCCACAGAGGAGCAAGTAGGGACACAAATACTACTACAACACGTTACCGCCTTCTTTGCAACTCCATTGATTTTATGTGTTCATGTAATTTCTGCTATACAAGTTGGTCTCAATAAACAACCTCATTAAGATGAATTTATTTACAAGTAACCTGAAGAGTGGAAGCTTGGGAAAGTAAAAGAGTGCAAGAGAGATGGTCACAGTTATACTGATATCATAACAAAACATACACCCCTCTATTAGGTACACCTGCTGTATGCCGGTTCATGGAGGTTTGAAGCCTATCGCTGCTATTACTGGGCAGGAGGCCGGGTAGATAGGTCAGCAGTCCATTACAGGGATAGGTTGAAGACACAACACTTTGAAAGCTAAAATTCCCACCTGTGGCCAATTTACAATTGCCACTTAACCCACTGTGCTTATCTTTGAGCTGTTGTAAGAAGCCATAGGTTCCACAGTAAACAACAACACACATTTGTTCCTAAGGATATTATGATCCCTGATAAAGAGCATTAAAGGTCTTAAAGTACCGCTTCAAATTTCCTGACTTTACAACTTTAATATATATGGAAAGTAGTAATCATAGCCTGTAGAGCATACACAATGTAACATCTTACACTTCCTTATCAGTTAGCTCGCCACTGTTTACAATGAGAATCTTGTACTAATGCTAGCCAGAGGCTGGGCTCAAGCCCGGGCTGTTGTAGAGAGGCAGGAAGGAAAGCTGTTTTTCAATACATCATTACTTTTGTTGGATGGAGCACAAAGAGAGAGGAAATGCAGAGCCGAGTGGCAGCACCTCAAAGACTTCCTGGGTATGCAGTCAGTGAGGTGTGCACACGACTAGAGAGTTTGTGTTCTCCATGGACAGCTCTCAACACTAAGCAGAAATGAAACATGCGTCAATACGCAGTCACTTCTGCACTCCGTGGAACTCAATAACATCCACATCAAAAACCACCTCTGGGAATTCAAGCGAATTAGAAAATCATATTGTTCAAAGGGTACATTTGAGATAACAGATAATGGACACAAAAGGCTACCACTGTTTGTTTTTCTATTGAATTTGGATAAATGGATTCTTTGGTGGCAGAGAAAAAAGAATTAACATTTACATTCAAAGCAATAGTCACAGACAGAGCCACTGCTGCACTGACCAACTCAGCGATGGGCTATTTAATAGTGGCTAAAAGAGCAAGCTACTGTTTAGACATGCTAGAAGAAGGGAAAGTCAAATCATATCATCAGATTGCTTTGTAGAAACCCACGTTGACAATGAAAGTAAGTAATTTAAACTTGCATGGATATTAATACGAATTTATCATCTTAGACTATTCTATTATAGCTATTACCAGACACAAGTAATTTTATTAGAGATATATTCATGGTTCATACTCTAGTGTGTTCCAAGTCTAAAAAGCACGGATGGTGGCTAATTACATTTTAGCCCCTGGCTCAGCTGCAGTGGAGGGGTGGTGCAGTGAGCCAGAGACCACACCTCCGCCACAGTAGTCAAAAAACAACAAAACATATAACTCCCTTATATTTTAACCCTGGGGAAAGAATTCAAAGTCTAGGCTGCTCAGCTTTAGATGGAGAATTAGCCTTCGTCACCAACAAAGCTACTTGAATTTGAAACCTAGGTCACTTTGAAACACAAATTTTGTCTCTGCATACATCCAAAGTCAAAAGGATTTAGAAACACGAAGCGTGGTTTCCTGTTTTGAAAATCAGAACATGGGTTTAGATTTTTAAGAGTTGGTTTTAAGAATTAGTTGATTACATCTTGTGCAGCACATAGAGGCCGTATTACATTTCATTCATGTTGATATAAGCTGGAAGAGAAATTCTTGAGATTCTTGCATGTTAGTTCATATTAGACTTAATATGACTTAATTAATGCAAATATATAAACATGGGGCAATGCATTTAGGTGTGCAAGTATGGTCACAGCATGTTTAAGTTTAAGCCAAGCACCACAATAGGGAAGAAAGGTGACTTAAGTGACTTTAAAAGTGGCATGATTGCTGGTGCCTGACAGGCTGGTCTGAGTATTTTAGAAAGTGCTGATCTGCTGGGATTTTCAGCGCAGATATCTCTAGGGTTTATAGACAATCATCCGAAAAAGAGAAAATATCCAGTCAACAGCAATGTTCTGAGTGAAAATACTGTCTTGGGTAGAGGTGGATAGCAGAGGAGAATGGCCAGACTGTTTCACACTGATAAGAAGTCAACAGTAACTCAAATAACTACTTGTTGCCACCATGGAGAAGTACATCTTTGAGCACACAACATATCAAACCTTTAAACAGATGGGTTTAGAGCAGCAGAAGACCACACTCCTGTCATCTAAGAATAGGAAACTGAGACTACAATTTGCATTCACTAAAATTGGACAACAGAAATTGGGAAAAAATCTGTCTGGTATGATGAGTTTCGACTTCTGCTGCAACATTTGGTTGGGATCAGAATTTAGCATAAACAATGGGCATGGCTCTATCATGCCTGGTATCAATGGTTCAGGATAGTGGTAGTGGTGTCATGGTGTTTAGATATCTTCTTGGCACATTTTGATACTCTTACCACTAATTAAGCATAATTTAAATACCACAGATAACCTACACTGAACAAAAATATAAACGCAACACTTTTGTTTTTGCTCCCATTCCCCATGGGATGGACGTAGAGACCTAAAATTCATTCCAGATACACAATATAACCATCCCTCCCAAACAGTGGTCACAAATCAGTCCAAATGTGTGGTAGTGGGCACATCTGCTATATTGAGATAATCCATCCCACCTCACAGGTGTGCCACATCAGGATGCTGATCTGACATCATGAGTAGTGCACAGGTGTACCTCAGACTGCCCACAACAAAAGGCCACCCTGGAATGTGCAGTTTTTTGCGCTATTGGGGATCTGGGGACCCAGAACCGGTCAGTATCTGGTGTGACCACCATTTGCCTCATGCAGTGCAACACATCGTCGCATGGAGTCTATCAGATTGTCAATTGTGGCCTGTGGAATGTTGGTCCACTCCACTTCAATGGCTGTGCGAGGTTGTTGGATATTCGTGGGAACTGGTACACGCTGTCGTATACGCCAGTCAAGCACATCCCGAACATGCTCAATGGGTGACATGTCCGGTGAGTATGCTAGCCATGCAAGAACTGGGACATTCTCAGCTGCCATCTGCCCTGAACAATGTGAACCATGATTCATCCGTGAAGCGCACACCTCTCCAACGTGCCAGACGCCATCAAATGTGAGCATTTTCCCACACAAGTCTGTTACGGCGAAGAGCTGGAGTCAGGTCAAGACCCCGATGAGGACGACGGGCATGCAGTTGAGCGTCCCTGAGACGGTTTCTGACAGTTTGTGCAGAAATTGTTTGGTTGTGCAAACCAATTGTTCCAGCAGCTGTCTGGGTGGCTGGTCTCAGACGATCTTGGAGGTGAACCTGCTGGATGTGGAGGTCCTGGGCTGGTGTGGTTACACGAGGTCTGCGGTTGTGAGGCCGGTTGGATGTGCTGCCATATTCTCTGAAACGCCTGTGGAGACGGCTTATGGTTGAGAAATGAACATTCAATGCATGGGCGACAGATCTGGTTGACATTCCTGCTGTCAGCATGCCAATTGCACGCTCCCTCATTGCTTGTGGCATCTGTGGCATTTTGCTGTGAGACAAAACTGCACATTCCAGGGTGGCCTTTTGTTGTGGGCAGTCTGAGGTACACCTGTGCACTACTCATGATGTCAGATCAGCATCCTGATGTGGCACACCTGTGAGGTGGGATGGATTATCTCAATATAGCAGATGTGCCCACTACCACACATTTGGACTGATTTGTGACCACTGTTTGGGAGGGATGGTTATATTGTGTATCTGGAATGAATTTTAGGTCTCTACGTCCATCCCATGGGGAATGGGAGCAAAAACAAAAGTGTTGCGTTTATATTTTTGTTCAGTGTATATACCTTTATGACCACAGTGGTACGCATCTTTACATTTTACAGTCTTATAGTTCTCTCTGAGCTTTGTGCAATGAATCCCTAATTATGTAACATTTCTATGATTTATATACTTGTTTTTTCTCTCTTCCTTTTTTGGGGTGGAGGAGTCCAAAATTTTTAAATAAATAAATAGATAAAGTTTTTCTTTTCATTTTAACAAAATGGCCCATAAAATGGGGATTCATTTTATCATGCACCACCAAAATCTGTGCAGCAGAAGATGCCTGAAAATTCTCCAACTGTAATTTTTAATCTTTAAATCCCCAACATTTGCACTGCAGACAGTCTTATACCCATTAAAAAACTGTGGGAAGGTTTTATTAATAAATAAATAAAAATGTATTGAATATCACACAGAAATCAACTGGAAATTTACTATCTTTTCTACATTTGCTTAGCCTTAAGTCATTTAGGCGTGGAGCTTATAACACACCTAGACAGTACCAGAAAGCATATTTGTTTTCAACCGCAAATAAGCGTTAAAAATCCATCCTTTCTAGATATTATTTAGTTGCTAAAGGCTGCTGGTCCTTGCATCATATCCTTGTGAAGACACAGCAATATCTAGCTACATCCTTGTAGCGAAAACACCATCCCCCTTTAACACTCATCTCCTCCTATCAAGAGTTTTTGAAGCGGTGAACTGAAAGCAAAAGGCAAAATGGGCTTAATAGACCCACTGAGTGTATAAAAAAGAAGCTATGCAGTACAACACAACAACACCAATTGTGTCATAATTCCCACCGTGAGCAGACAGCTCAAGTCATTACTATTGATTATGAGGATACCAGCACTCCTCAAAGACATACAAAGAGGAAGAAGAAGACACATACAGAGGATGGGTGGAAAACAGGATAGCTTGAAAACCCACAGCAACAGAGAGTAGTGGCAGGCAGGACTAACCACTGAGATGGGCCATGCATTTAAAACCTTTATGATATGTATAAAAGTCTTTTCAAAGACAACAGCAAAAGTTATTGATCAACCATTTTTTTTTATAGCTTTTCTATAGTAATCTCAACATTTTGAGGGGTTTTAATGCCAGATTCGGGGGTTTAATGTGATAACTGGCTAATAATGGGGATTTTCATTTGATGATCACCATTGTTTGTAGATTTACAATTATTTTGCAATTGAATGATGACATTTCTTGTGTGTTAATTACTTATATACATAAAAAGAAAGAAAGAAAGGCAGGGAAAGAAATAAAGTTTGATCAAACACAACTTTAATCTATCAAAATTATCTAAAAAGTTGTCCTTCTTAGATGCTCCAAACATATTAATTAAATAATGTATTAATTAAACCATGTAGGAAACAAATAATTCAGAGTGATCCTGTGGCCTTACACTGGCCTGCTGGTAATTCTCAGTTAATGATAGAGCAGTAATAGGAGCTGAATGGAGGAGGAGGAGGAGGATGGGCTGCTCAAAAGAGTAACTCAAGGAAGACAGACAGGTATAGAGCAGAGGGAGAAATGGGGTTCACCCTTCTTATTTCATTTCATCAGGCCCTTGGGGAGCTTGGAACATAACAGAATGTCGTAAGAAATGAGGCAAAGTGAGAGACGGAGAGAAAGAGTATGTTTATCAGCTCACCTCCTCTGGCTGGCTCGTAGGATCAAGGCTGCTTGCTTTGTACATTATTAAACAACTCCATTTGTTACACAGCAGTGGTTTGTGTGTATGTGTGCATGTATGAGCTGAACAGATAGATCACACCGAAATACTGGAATATCTGTTGTTGTAAAGGTAAAGAAAAATATGTTTTTAGCTAAAGGAGCGAAGCTAAAATAGCCCATAGGATTTTCTCAATATTTATCATACCCGAAAAGTTTTGTACAAGTGAGTTTTCTGATATTAGACTGTGGCAGCAAAGGCATTAAACTGTATAAGTCAGAAAAAAGAAAATGTTCTGAAAAATTTCAAAATTACAGACTGACTGATGTCGTGTACTTTGTATTTTTGTCAGGATTGTGCTGCCGAGCACTCTTAAATATTCTTGCTGAGTGTTAAGAATTAAAAATTAGAATTAGTGCAATCATCCTAAAATACAGCTCAGTGAGGAGTAATTGGGAACCCTTCCATTTCTTAATAAAGTTGAAATATTTTAGGGTCATACATAAAAAAGGACACAAATACAAATATAATATGAAAAAATATATATGCAACAACAAATCTGAAAGACAGTAATGGCATAATGCACAAAGTCTCTAAGACATGTGCTGAACCAGACAAGCAGTACATGCATATGAACAAAAAGTGTACACCTTAAAGAGAGAGACACCAGCCATGTACAAGGCAACCCTCAGTTGCCAAGGAGACGACCCCTATCGTTCATGCATCCTTCCTTATTCATCCATCCTGCCTCATCTACCTTTGCAAAGTCACGTATAAATGGGGTGGATGAATAATTAAGCTGCATTAGGGGCTTTATTGATGAAATAAAGACATCCCCACCTGACTCACTCCATCTTGTCATACCCTTTTTGTAAAGTACCTTTTACTTGGTTTGCAAACACTTACACACAGTTTCCTTTTTGTCTTTTTCTTGGCTGTATAATTGCTGTTGATAACCAGCAGATGTTAGTACCTTATGCCTAAGTCACACAGACCCAAGGACCTGTCAGTGATCCCCTGGGAACCACTGGTCGCAAGGAAAAAGGTGTATTCCCTGACTAGTTGCAAGTGTTTGCAAAATGTCCCATCCATGGTATGAAACATATACTATTGCCTTCAGAGTGAGATCTCAACTTAAATGAACCTCAGTGAGCTGCGCAGTTTCAATGGTAGAGCTTTCATATTGTTTTAATACGTGACCGTTTATATTACTTCTGAAAAAAGTATGATTTGTTCTGTTGTATGTGCATTATGTGCTAAGAGTGGATGCTTGTTTTCATGGGTAAAGAGATTACCTTACTGCAATTTAACAACTGTGTTGCACTTCAAAACATTGACGTCAACTACCATGCCAATACAGTATTACAGAAGAACCTTAAAACATACACTTTGCCCATGGGTTTAGTGTTCGCTTCCCCTTTAATAGTTAAAGAAACATTGGGTAGCAAAGGCATGGTTAATGATGAGCAAATGCAGCCCCTAGCTAAGACCTTCAGCCCACATTCATCATGAATTCAATTTCCCCAATGCACGTACAAAGAGTATCTGGAATCATTACAACACAACTAGCAGGCATCCCCTGCTCATAAATAAGCCTGTTAATTGACCTGTCATAGCTAATTGCTGCAGGGGATATGAGACTGTTGAGTGTGTGTTTAAGAAAAAGAGTTTATCTGTACGTCTGCATACTGTACTGTGCAACAACCACCCTTTGTATTTTCCTAGGCAAAGGGGAACTCGATAAGGTGATTTATTGACATGTAAAAACTAGAGATGGACCGATCCGATATTACGTATCGGTATCGGTCCGATACTGACCTAAATTACTGGATCGGATATCGGAGAAAAATAAAAAATGTAATCCGATCCATTAATTATCACGAAAGCAGCTCACAAAACTTGCGACACGCCGTAACTCACCTCAGAACGTTAGCACGTTGGAGCAGTATGCATCACGTGATAGAGCGGCTGTGGCATGCGGACCGGTCGGTGGTCTGGATAGCATTTGGAGCTTCGCTAGCAACCCGGCATTTCATCTCCGACAAAGTTATCCCGAGAGAAGTAAAGCAAGTGTGTAAGTCCATCTCTGAATGTTTGTAAAGCATTCCTGCGTTAAGCTTAACAAACGACTGCCTCTTCTTGCTGCTACTTCAATCATGAAACTGCTTAAATGATCAGCTGATCGGCTTTTCTGTCGCGAGTCCGTGTCTCTAGTTTGCTTTTGGCCCACTTTGCACCAGAAAGAGGAAACCAGCGGATAAACAACAGCAGCACGTTTAAGCTTGATAAGCTGTTGTTAGAATTTATTTAATATAACTTTCTACTCCAGGATCTTTTTCTAAGTAGCTGATGCTGGTAACTGTGCAGGGGTGGATCTAGCAAAGTTTAGCCAGGGGGGCCGATAGGGCATTAACAGGGAAAAGGGGGCACAAAGACATACTTTTCTTTCTTATTCTCATTTAAAATGTCTAGCTTTTAATAAATAATTATCTGACACCCAAAGTTTTAATTTGATGCAAAATGAATAGAAGTCCATTACTGTATATAGTGACTATTAAGTCTAATATATATATACTGTATATACCCTAGTAAGCTATAGTACTTTTTCCTTTGGGAAGGTACCATCTGTGCAGTCTGCAATTTTGTTGAAGAAAGATGTTGAATCTATTTAATATTTCTTGAAAAATAATTGATTTCTGTGCATTTTTTTTCACACTGCATCAAATTAAGGTTGATTACGTCGATTAAGCATCATGAGGTGGAGCGTGAGGGGTGGTTCCCTATTTTTTATTTATTTATTTTTGTTGTTGTTGGGAGTTGGAACCCTATTAGTTAGGTTGCTTAATATTTATGCTAAGTACTCTTTAAAATACCAGAATAGGGAGGATGGTGTAGGTTTAAGTTTATTAGATTGATCAGTATTGCTGAACTATGAAATATTTTTTTTTGCATACAGGTATAACAGAATAGCTTTAGTGTAGTTGTTGTTTTAAACTTGAGTATGAACTTATACAAAATGCAGCAAGATATTTAAAAAACAGCTTTGTTGATTAAAAAACACTATATCGGATTCATATCGGTATCGGCAGATATCCAAATTTATGATATCGGTATCGGTATCGGACATAAAAAAGTGGTATCGTGCCATCTCTAGTAAAAACATACATGTAGATGCAGTATGCAAGGCAAAAACAATCCTAATGAGGCTGAAAGTCAGTATTTGGTATGACTACCTTGATTCTTTAATGGTGAGATGGAGGAGGCAAATCCATATTGTTCATTCGTGTTGTGCTTTTCTTTTAATCCAGGTTTGCTTTTACTGTATTTGGGACCATTGCTATACAGAGAAGCAAAGCCTTTTCAAGTCAGGTGCTTTCTACACTGAATCAAAATCTAATGGTAATTTTTCTGTGTTCATAATTAAATCATTTTTAACAAAACCACTGGCTTAAACACAGCCCAAACCATGACTGAACCTCCACCATGTTTTACATTGGCTGCAGACACTCACTGACTTGTTTTGTGTATATAATCAAGTGATACCTGTCAAGTAATTGAGTGCAGATCTTTTAACTGTTCCCATAATTAGATCTACTGTAACGGGCTAACGAGAATACTTTCACTTTACGTGATCATGTGATCCTGTTGTTTGGAAAAGGTTATCTGCTGGCCTGAGGTTAATTATCACTTTAAAAAACAGACTCAAAACAGTTTTATTCTCACAGACTTGCATTTAACTGTGTGTATGTGATTATGTGTGTGTGTTTTAACTTATATTTTACTTCTTTACAAAGCTTTTTAAAGCTTTTATCTTCTGTGTCAAGCACATTGAGTTTATGTGTAAGGAAATATGCTACATATATGCTGTACCCCTCTTGACCTCTTCACATATATTTAGTGATGATTTGAAACAACAATTTCAAATTTGAATTCATGATTCCACAAGACCTGCTGCCACTGATCTTCTGTCCAGTTCTTGAGTAATATGGCATACCTCAACTTTACTTCTATGTTTCTCTTTCTTATCAGTGGCTTCTTGATAGTAGGCCATCCACTGAGACCATTTCTGATGAGGTTTCAGTGAACAGTAGATGTCTCAGTTGAAAGGCAAGATGCACTCTCAGGTCCTGTGTTAGTTGTTTCATGGGTTTTCCTATTTCTTAAAGACTGCTATAGATAGTATTTTAGGCTTGCAACGTTTTCTTTCCTCCTCAGTTTATTCGGTTTCCTTTTTTTTTCCTTAACAGACTACTGGTAACAAAGTGTCTAAAGGTTACAATCTAAGATTAATTATTTGCTAAGTTCTCTGTCATATGTAGACACAACACTGGGGGATCCCTCAAGCTATAGGTGCCTTTTTATGTTTGAATAATTCATAGGTCATTGTTAAGTGGAAAGAGGAACTGCTCAAGACCACTTGAAAAAGACCACAAATTAAAGAAAGTCTAGTTCCTTAAAAACAAAATATAAAGAAAGGAGGGTTGCTCAAGACTTTTGCATAGTACAGATGCCTGAATCTACACTGTATGCTTGTGATTTTATTTGTGCATAGATGTATGTAGAATGTAGACAGATATATGGAAAAAGAATGTGTGATGGGGTATTGGCAGCCTGATAGCTGAAGACTGTCCTTTTTAAATTTAAAGCCATTAGTCATCAGCCCTGAGTGAAGATATCTTAAAAACAGACCAGGACAAGAATCAAGCCAGTTACTCCACTTGCCCCAACACTCCACGAGAGAGAAAGACAAGTGGAGAGAATGGGGACTAAACAGACAGAGACAGCAAAACACACATAGCAAAACTTAATTGTCATCATTTTTGCCCTCCCTTTTTCTCACCCTCCGCTGGATTTTAAACATTCTAAAATAGACACATATACACAAACTCACAAACAAACCCATGGAGTAAGAAAAACTGGAAAAATGAGTGAGAAAGGAAACATCATGTCCAGTTAGAAAGAAGGACTGAGTCATCTAGTTTGTTCTGCCACATGCCAACAGGGAAGAACTAACTGCAAGCGCAGCTGCCAAAGAGCCGAAGGGACTTCAAGGATGTGTCAACAGACAGTGCTCAAACACGGGCGCTTCTTCTGTTATGTCTTCCAGGCTATTTTCTTCCACTATTGACTGAATGTGCACAGTTACTGTAACCCAAACTTTAAACTTCCGGTGAACTTAAACAAGAAAAGATGACTGTACAGCTGAAAGCATGAAAAATTGCACCCCTTGAACTGAACTGAGAAATAGTTCGGATAATTTTCTAATCCAGTCGAACAGACTTTTAAATGGAGTTTCATTTGAGGGTAACAGTTCTTGTATAAGCAACAATCAGAGATCGGAAATCACCAGCTGGTGTAGAAGGCCTGAGGTAGTTCTCTTGCAATTGTCTTTGTACAGTAAATTGAATTGTCACCATCCAATCAAGTGCGTGTTCCTTTACTGAAGTACTAGGTTTCCTACTGTACAATCACAAGTTAGTATGCCAGTTCTTGTCAAACTAGTGTTTTCATGAAGAGTTTTTTGCAAATGCAAGAACATTGAGTTGGTGCTCTCTCTTTGTATCAGCTGCATTACTTTCTCTTCATGGGAGAAGTTGAAAATAAACTACCTACACTGTAACTAAGAAGCACTGTTTTGTCTGTGACACACAATTCACAATCCACCAGGCTTTTAACAGGAGGATCTTGCAACTTTAATCAAGTGCAAGTGCAAGTCCAGATGTGTGACTAATGAAAAGGAATAAAAAGTGCCCTTGACCCCCACAGGTACAAAATCTGGTGTCTTAGTTATGCCCTTTGGATTCACTCGTACCTTTAGAGGTAGAAGCCACTGTTAATCAATCCAAAGTTATTTCGAGTCATCACTTTTATCATGTGATCAGACTGGTCTCTTCCAGGCAGACAATTGTCGTATTCATAGTGCAAAAATTGTGTGAATCACATGCCGGGGCCTTCGCAGTCAGATCTGAACTACAGTATGGGAGGTTTTGTACAAACGAAAATAGCAATGAAAAAGTAATGAATATCTTTTTGAAAAATGACATTTTATTCCTCATGTGGACCTCATTGTTGGATTAATTCCAAGTTATACTGAAGCTGTTATCCTTAAAAAAAAAAAAACCCCAACAGATTTGGTCTTGTATTTCTGTCCATTTGTGTACCTCTAAAACTAAGGAAGCAATATAGGAATTAAACCAACCCAGAGGCTAAAGAAATACGCTTGCAAGCAGTCCTCAACATAAATATGCCATCCATGCAGAAGGTACTATATTAGGTTGAATGCTCATTGTATAAAAAGCACAACAGAGTTAACTACAAAAGAAACAATCACATTTTTGGTTCTGGTTCATTTACTGGCTTGTATATTTGGGACCAACACATTTGCTAGCACCAAAACAGAGCCAGTCCAGTCTATACTAAAGACCTGTTTGAAATGCCAGGATGTTTTTCTTTTGTTTTGTTTCTGGAAACAAATAAATTAAGCGTCAGTATTTATAGAAATTTATTGTATTTGATCACCACTAGCTACAGATGTTTATGTCTGTTTACTTTCATTTAGAGGTCAAAGCTGTATGCATAGCTGCACATTTATGTCATTTGGACCTTTCAAATCTGTATGAAATCTTGCTGCCAGCCGTGAGATTAGCACATTCTTGATGAAGTGAATGATTTTCTGGTTACTACGTGAATAGGCTTGCTGCTGACATTCAGCAGAAAATGAGCCCGATGTGTAATCAAAGGTCCCCATTTATCAATAATGCCCTCAGTGCTAAAATGTCAAAATCCTGTATCCACATTTATTTAAGAAATGAAAAATGCACACAAGTCATACAAAAAGCTTGGGGTTAATTTATATGTATCATATTTTTCATTGCCTTCATTAGTACTACTTTTGGCACAAATTTGTATAACTTGATATATAATAATGTCACATTATATTGATTCCATTGGGTGTACTCTCACATTGCAGAGCATGTCCACCTGCAGTGTCGAAGCCACTGAGGGGAGGACTGACTGGATATATGACCGCTAAAAGGGGTATGAATTCTTTCCCAACACACTGCACCAACCCACTCCTAAAAGCTTAAATACTGTATTTGTTTTTATGCTATCTGAAAGTCTCTTCCAAAACAGAAGAGAAATGAGATTATTGGATATTAGTTAACTCAAACATCAATAAATATAAAGCGATAGTGATTTTGGGAAGTAGATCTCTGGGCGGTTTAAATGTCAGTCTTTAAAATATGTTGTGAAAAATTCAAGCAGTGTTTCAAGACCAACCCTTTTTGGGAATTTCCTCATTTCCATTAATTCATGGTATACAATCCCAGTGCTGGCTTTGCGCAGTGGAGAACTTTTCTCTTGGGAAAGACACAGTAGAGAGAAAATGGCTGAGGCAGAGGGACATCCCACAGATGAAAGAGATGACAAAAAATAGATTTTTTTGTGTGTTTTGTCAAAATACAGTTAGGTCTATGATTTGTTGGACAAAGACACATCTTCTGTAGTTTTGCCTTAGTACGCCACCACAGTGGATTTTAAACTAGCCAATCAATATGTGATTGAAGTGCAGACTTTCAACTTTAGTTTTAAGGGTTTTTCAAAAGATTTCGCATTAACTGTTTAGGAATTACAGCCATCTTTATACACAGTGCCCCGTGTTCAAAGGGTTAGAATTAATTGGAAAATTGACTGACACACAGTTTTGTGCACTAGGTGAGACCTGTTTTCTTGTTATTTCATGGCAAATGAAGCAAACATAATATCTGAACTGGATTCAAAGAGTTGAATTTCTACGTCGGAGCTTTTTGACAGAATTTTAAGTATGAGAGATGTCTGTGCAAGTGAGAGAGGCCATCATTTGTCTGAAAAACCAAACAAAAAAGCGAAACAGCAACAAAAAAAACCAATCAGAGAGATAATAAATAACTTTGGGAGTGGCCAAATCAAAAATCTGGTACACTATATTAATAAAACAACGAAATACTAAGGTCTACAATCAAGAGACATCTTTGCAAATAGAAATATAGACTGGAAAAGCCACTCACGATATTAAGCATACCACATTATCGACATGTATGGCTCCTACTGGTCACTAGGTCACTAGTGTTTATTATTGATGTGACTGCTGATTCTGTAATCACCAATCCTACGAAGCAAAGAAATCAGAAAGGCCTTACCTGAAAGGGTCCACTGGGGGTAACATCAAAGAATGCTTTCTTCCAGTCTGGGCCTTGATGACCAGATTTTGTCCACATTGCTCGGTCCACAGAGGCTATGCTTCTCACTCGCAGATAAACATTGAGAGTACCTGTGAAAAAAAATCCCATGCGCAGCCACACATCCAGACAAACACAGCCACAAACATGTACAGGAATTTAGAAACACTCAGTGTCATTGTCACTCTTGCTGGTTTTATAGTTATGGTCATTACCAAACACAGATATATTCCACTGCAAAAAATTATAATAATAATAATACTAGAGCAAAGATCAGTTTGTCTTGGAAGAATGGCCAAATATTACTCCTGAAATTTGTGAAACACACTATCATCCTGTTGAGATTTGAGTCTGTCCCCCAAAATAAAACTGACTATAATAAATATTTAAACAAGATTCCGATTTCAATAGCTAAAGGTGCCGTGACTTTTGTTGCATTTTATTACCATTGTGAGGACTGTATATTTAATATAGCAAGTCTAAAACTCTACCCTTTTGTTTTACTTGCCATGGAGAAATAATCCAAATAGTGTCCATCTCTTTTTTCCCCTCTCTCTGTCTCTTTCGGGTCTCTAAAAGTAGGTGTGAGAGAATCATTCATCTTCTTAATGATCCCCAGCCAGCTCCTAATTGGAACATTAACCAACCACGAGTCTCTTAAACAAATTTGCAAGCAGGAGGCATGCTATGCTATACTATATTTGTGTGTGTGTGTGTGTATACGTACTTATAGACTTATGCTTACACAATGGAATCAATCATTGTTTTGTGAAACTATAAGCCTATATTCTTTAAATCCTGGAAAAATCACCAGGCTGGCAGCACTAAGCATCATACTTTGTCACAGGAGATTTGTGATACTAGGGGAAGGATCCAACTGAGCAGTTAAGCAACATGTTTCAACTGTCTGTGGGCACCGAGGGAAGCAGTGTTATCGGACTGTCAATCCAGTCTTCACCTTAACCCTACATATTTTAGCACTGTGAAAATGTCAAATAAAACAAATGACGCTGTTTAATTAAACATTTCTGGCACATTTACACAGATTTAAAGATTTGTTTGGCAAGTGGCAGATGGCTGTTTTGATTCCAGTTGATAACAGGAAGGGCATCTCATTTAAAAAAAAAATCCAGACATGTGGAGGTGCTGTAGTGATCGTTGTGACAAGGGAGGAGGGGAAAGTAGCTTTAGTGGAAGCCAAATTGATAACAGCTACAGCCAGTAGCTAGTCGATATATATTGAGAACCACCAATACCTCCAGCAAACCACTAACCAAACATGACTCCAATCAAAGAACATCTTGTTCTTATTGAGTTTTTAGATTCTGTGTGAATTACATAAAATAATATGCCATATTTAGTTGCTTTTGAAAGCCATGATTCTTTTGCTGCCTTTGAATCAGTAAAGCTGTTTTCCCATGGTTGTGATCATTATAAGGAAAGTCTAGTCTCCGCTAGAGATGAGCAGTAACGCGTTACCAATTACTATTTTCAAGTAACGAGTAAAGTAAGGGATTACTATTGCAAAAAAGTAATGAAATTACTGTTACTTTCCCCATACTTTGCCTTACTGCATTACTAAACCGTGATTTTGTTTGTGAGAGTGTCGACGTCTGTGGCAGCAACAGACGTGCGTAGTAGATCAACAATGGATAATATAGAGTGTGAGAGAGAGTACGACCATGCAGCATTTAAAGCTTGGAAGTCCTGACATTACTTTAGTCCGTGAAAAGTGGCAAAAACATTAGCGCCCACTGTACACTCTGCACGGGAAGGAAACTTCGTTCTACAGTGAAAAATTTAAATTAAAATCTGAGCAAGCACCTAACAAGCTGCCACAGGAATGTGAAATTCACAGAGAAACCCCTGGATCCCCCTACTGACATGACCGCTGCAGCACCGGGCAAATCTCCACCCACTCCTGCTAAACAGGTGAAAATAGACTTAAGAGTGACAGGGCTTTGTGCTGCTGAATCTTTGATTTTATTTATGTTTTGATGTGTTTTACTTGCATCTATTTGAAAGAGTGAGTGTAAACACAAAAAAAGTATTTTATTTTATATGCTGATATATGCACAAAAAAGGTTTAAATGTTAAACTAATTTCTTCGAGTCAAAGACTGTTGCATAATTAAATTTTTGCTTGATGCAATTTGCATAAAGTTAAAAGATTAAAACCAATAAAAAAATTTTTAAAAAGAGACTTTTTCATTTGATTCAATTGTATATGATGGATTATGCAGAAAAAAATGGGATTAGGCTGAAAGGTCTGTTGCTTTATTACATATTCAGGTTGTGTATCATGTTTTTAAAAAGTGACTCAGTAATAAGTAAGTAATTACTTTTAAAAATAACCAATCAGTAAAGTAATGGCATTACTTTCTTGGAGAAATAATCAGTAATTAGTAACTAAATACTATTTTCAAGTAACTTGACCAACACAGTTCTCCACAGTGAAAATGCAAACGTAAAACAGATTTTACCTTTTTTATGTAACTGTGGGAAAAAGAATAAGATCACATATACCAAAATGTCTAAAATCATTTTTTTAACACTGAGTATATTTTGCATGGTTTTGTAAAGTCTGGATCTCAGTAAAAATAATGATCTGATAGCGTTGGAACAGCTATATTACTACATTAAAAACATTACAGGTTACTTGCTCTTCTATGAGGTGAAATCTAACAGATAGGTTTTTCAGTGTTCTACAAGGTTTTCCAACTGGAACTTAAATTTCATTTTCAAGAAGTGAACAAACATTAAATGTTAGAAAATATTTACCTCCCAAAGTTCAAAAAAGCAGCATTTCTGCAAGCAAGACCTAATCTTGATGTATAGTATTACCTTTTAACCCAATCTCTTAATGTAACACTACATTAACACTACTCATAGTTCCTTTCTTCTCTCTTTCTCCTCTTACCACCATCACCACCTACACACACACACAGCCAA
Source organism: Maylandia zebra (assembly GCF_041146795.1). Taxonomy (NCBI): domain Eukaryota; kingdom Metazoa; phylum Chordata; class Actinopteri; order Cichliformes; family Cichlidae; genus Maylandia; species Maylandia zebra. The sequence goes on from NC_135167.1 coordinate 13,531,663, forward strand.
AAGAGTGTTTGCGGACTCTGATAAGCAGTCTATTGATTGGACTGAGGTAAGACAGTATATGCTGGTGAGAGTGTCAGGCAAGCAGAGGAGAAGGCACAGCTCTATCAAGGCTACTTGTCTGTGGAATCATGATTGGGGAAGACAGAGCAGAGATACACAGACCCACACACAGACGGGCATGCACTGCGATACTTGAAATCAAATGAGTTGTTTTTGTTTTGATATCTGAAAGGCCTACATTGGGTTCTCATCTCCCCCCATCCCTCATCTCATCCTAAATAAGGCTCATGGCCTGTCTGGTATGCTTCTGCTGCTGGTTTGCTTTGAAAGCAATGCTGAAGAGTCCAGAGTAAACTGAAGCTTGTAGCCTCTGTCACCAAAGGGCAATACTATTCAGTGTTTTTAGTAAATGCCTGAATCCTTTTTTAAATCTTTGCCATGCAGAGGCTGGTTCTGATGCTTTCCTGAAGATAGGGACCTAAACCTATCAAGTGAGAGACAGACATAAAAAGCATCTAGAAAACCTGTGTATAATTAAAAAGAAAGTTGTGTGTGCAAAATACTATGCTAACATTTATATCGCCAAAGTGATTTAAAGTGTAATAAAACTGTTTTTCAAACAGCATACAGGAACTAATTGTCTTCAATCACTCTGGAGTGAAAATAATCCAGTAATTCCAAGTAAGCTTGCCAATGGCATTGCAAACCTGAGCCATAAAAAATACTACCCAATGCCAAACAGAACTAATTAAATGTTGTTTATTGTTGCTGCCAGCAAGCCCACAGATAAACATATTAAGGTGAAAAGAAAAACACATCACCTGGGGAGGTCTTTATTTGTGCTGCCCTATTGCAAACCTGCAATCCAAAGTGAGGAAAGGGCATTATTCTTTCTGCCCTCATTTTATTTTGCAAAATCTTTGAAAGGTGCCTTTACCTCTTTTAAACTCTCAAACTCTTAGGATTGCAAACAAGCAAACTATATGTGGGCTAGAAAAGAGCAGCATTTCAACATCTTGTCTGAAAATTGTGTGGCGTCAAAGTGCCCAAATGCTTTCAATATATACAACCTTTTAACACTTTTAGCACACTATGTATCAAGTACATTAAAACTGGCTAGCACTACAGCATGCTCTCACTATTTCTGGACATCAACAGGCTCTCTAAGGCTCTCTATTTTCTGTGCTTAATTTTTCTCAGTATTTTTCTTACCATTCACTTTGGTCTCAGTCTCATCATTAACCATCTCCCTTTTTCAAAAGGTTGGCCAGCCCTCATCCTCCCCTCACTTGTCTTGTCTCATCTCTCACTGACCCCCTGTCTTATCCTCATCTAGTCTCTTTCCATCATTAAGAGGCACACTGTGTCTCCCTAGCAAAACTGTTAGCTCTGCCAAGGTAAGGCAATTAAAGCAACAACAAATTGGACAGACTGGGACAAACAGCACTGGAAATTGAGAGAGGGCTTGCAGCGGTGGTAACACAATGTGCTAATCATATGCAAACATAGTGCAACTGATGTTTCACTGTCTCATTACAAAACATCGAAAATACCTTTGACCAAACTACCCAATAAGAAATGAAGTGCTCCAGTATCTCTTATAAATCTGCCACCTATAAACAGCCATTACATATTATAGTAACAGTCAGGCCACCTCTATTTTAAGCAGAGACATTTTGAGTAGTAGCCATTTTTTGGCTCATTCTTTCTGATCTATTAAGGTTTCTCTCTTTACTGCAAAAGCCTGAATAACCTGACGGAAACATTTCTACTCTATTGTTAGCATGCCATTGAAATATTTGTGCGTGCAAAGCTATTTCTCTGTGGTAGATGTGCCCAAATCTTTGTCTTAATAAACTGCATTTCTGAACTTGAATATGCTTAACTATTACATTATCACACTTGGTTACACACACACACACACACAATACACTGTGCCCTTTTAAACCAAACACATCCTAAGGAGACAGGGAGGTCAGCAGGTAACAAATGCTAGATTAAAGCATGTATGCTTGGGCTATGGACACATAAATCAATATTGTGTGTGTGTGTTTGTGGATAAATGTAGGTGTGCCTCTATGTATTTGCTAGGTTTGCCATTTTCCCCCTTTTTTAAAAGAACACATTCGCACGTGCGTGCATGTGTGTGTCTTTGTGTGTGCACAAAAGTGTAAGAGTGTGCATGCAGGTGTGTAGGGCTCCTAGATGTATGCATTCTAGCTGTGTGACAGAGCATATTATGATGAACAACTCGCCCAAGTGACTGATTGTGTCTTGCCACTGCCATAAATCACACACCCACTGCCCCCTTCAACCACCTCTAAACACACAAAACACACACACACAAACTGAGACCCAAGAAGCCACATACAAACAGAACTTTTGTAGCATCCTACATCCCACCCTCGTCCCGGTCTTTCCATTCCACCTCTCACCCACATATACACACGCACTCACGTACACACTCTCTCACACAGACCTACAATTTTCTGTCTGACACGCTCTGCAAGCAAGGTTCAAGCATAGGGTTCAGCTTTTGACAGAGGCAAGAGCGATATGAGAACCCCGATAGCAGAGAGCACCAGTACACTGTTCCCTGTATACCCATGTGCGCCATTGTGCTCTCATATGAGAGGAGATAATAATGTTTGTGTATGTGTATATGTTTGTGCGAGCATTATTCTTCTTTCTGCGACTTACCAATGTGTTTGCCCTTCATGTGATAGTAGAAGGAGACGCAGTATGGGACTCTTCCTTTGGGGCCCTTGCTTGAGGTAATATTAAAAAGTGGCGATAGAAGAAGAGCCTTGTCACCCTGAGTACGTGGGCGTGATGCTTCAATGTACATGTAGTAGCCTAGAGTCAACAAAAAAGATAAAGAGTAGAAATATTAATAATAATAATAAAAGGCTAATAAAACCCTCTAATGTAAATTATAGACTGTAGGTATTGGGATAACAACACATTTTTGGGAGGTTTGTGGTAACATAATGGGTCATAAGCTACTGCCAAGTTTCTGCTTTATTTTCTATGTGATAAAAATATCTTAACACATTTAATCACATGTTCCACAAGTAAATTAGACAAACTGAGGAAAAACAATCTAATTTTTTTCTTGGTCTTCCAAGTTGTTTGACATTTCATACACCTCCTCAAGTCCTAATGTTAACTTCAAACTCTAAATCAGCTTTGAGAGTTGAACATTTTAATGCATGAAATGATGTCAGAATAAAATATCTTCCACAGCAGTCCTTTATACAGGGAGTGCAGAATTATTAGGCAAATGAGTATTTTGTCCACATCATCCTCTTCATGCATGTTGTCTTACTCCAAGCTGTATAGGCTTGAAAGCTTACTACCAATTAAGCATATTAGGTGATGTGCATCTCTGTAATGAGAAGGGGTGTGGTCTAATGACATCAACACGCTATATCAGGTGTGCATAATTATTAGGCAACGTCCTTTCCTTTGGCAAAATGGGTCAAAAGAAGGACTTGACAGGCTCAGAAAAGTCAAAAATAGTGAGATATCTTGCAGAGGGATGCAGCAGTCTCAAAATTGCAAAGCTTCTGAAGCGTGATCATCGAACAATCAAGCGTTTCATTCAAATTAGTCAACAGGGTCGCAAGAAGCGTGTGGAAAAACCAAGGCGCCAAATAACTGCCCATGAACTGAGAAAAGTCAAGCGTGCAGCTGCCAAGATGCCACTTGCCACCAGTTTGGCCATATTTCAGAGCTGCAACATCACTGGAGTGCCCAAAAGCACAATGTGTGCAATACTCGGAGACATGACCAAGGTAAGAAAGGCTGAAAGACGACCACCACTGAACAAGACACACAAGCTGAAACGTCAAGACTGGGCCAAGAAATATCTCAAGACTGATTTTTCTAAGGTTTTATGGACTGATGAAATGAGAGTGAGTCTTGATGGGCCAGATGGATGGGCCCGTGGCTGGATTGGTAAAGGGCAGAGAGCTCCAGTCCGACTCAGACGCCAGCAAGGTGGAGTACTGGTTTGGGCTGGTATCATCAAAGATGAGCTTGTGGGGCCTTTTCGGGTTGAGGATGGAGTCAAGCTCAACTCTCAGTCCTACTGCCAGTTTCTGGAAGACACCTTCTTCAAGCAGTGGTACAGGAAGAAGTCTGCATCCTTCAAGAAAAACATGATTTTCATGCAGGACAATGCTCCATCACACGCGTCCAAGTACTCCACAGCATGGCTGGCAAGAAAGGGTATAAAAGAAGGAAAACTAATGACATGGCCACCTTGTTCACCTGATCTGAACCCCATTGAGAACCTGTGGTCCATCATCAAATGTGAGATTTACAAGGAGGGAAAACAGTACACCTCTCTGAACAGTGTCTGGGAGGCTGTGGTTGCTGCTGCACGCAATGTTGATGGTGAACAGATCAAAACACTGACAGAATCCATGGATGGCAGGCTTTTGAGTGTCCTTGCAAAGAAAGGTGGCTATATTGGTCGCTGATTTGTTTTTGTTTTGTTTTTGAATGTCAGAAATGTATATTTGTGAATGTGGAGATGTTATATTGGTTTCACTGGTAAAAATAAATAATTGAAATGGGTATATATTTGTTTTTTGTTAAGTTGCCTAATAATTATGCACAGTAATAGTCACCTGCACACACAGATATCCCCCTAAAATAGCTAAAACTAAAAACTACTTCCAAAAACATTCAGCTTTGATATTAATGAGTTTTTTGGGTTCATTGAGAACATGGTTGTTGTTCAATAATAAAATTATTCCTCAAAAATACAACTTGCCTAATAATTCTGCACTCCCTGTATGTTAATGTAGAACTACTCACTCTAAAGTTGAGACCTGACACTAATGTATTATCCCATATTTTATTTATAATTGCCGTGAAACACAACAGTGCGTGTACAACAACAACAACAGCAAAAAAGCACATTGTCTGAAGATGAATGATCTTGACTGTAGATACACATTTGTTTTGTTTCTGTGCCTTTGAATTTACACTTCCACATTACATTTGTATTTCAGTTTAGATGAGTCATAGTTTTCTCACCCTCCTTTGTTCCACTGCGGTCAGTGTCTGGCCCAGTGTTCGCAGACCGCTTGGGATTCTGCGTCAGGTGATTTTGTCTCGTCCAGTCAAAGATATCACTCCGGTCTTGAGAGAAGCCACATATGCGCTCATCTTCAAAGCCACACACATGGTCTGAGGTGTGTGTGTTGTTACAAAAAAAAGAAGATAGAAAAACACATTAAATCACTGACATGTCAAGTGGGTGACATTACAAACTGTAGATGACATACAAGGCTGTTTCTTTTTTTTTTTTCACCCACCTTCCCCAGGAAACAAATGGCAACATCTATAAAGGTCTATAATGACCTCTGCAATGTGCACTTCAAACCAGACAGCTAGGCAATTACTGACAAAGTGATAGGCACCACGTAGGAGGCACTGGTATACATATTATGTATAATTGAAAGTATGACTCTTACATTCTCAGACTAAAACTGTGTAAAACGATTAAAAAAAGGAAATTAAAAATACCTGGAATAATGAATTGCACTAAAGTAGGCATTAGATTCAAGTCTTCTCCTTTGTATTGACTGTGCAATTCAGTGAAAAAATGCTGAATATGCAAAGTTCATATTGTTAGTGTACTAACGACTGCTTTGATTTATGTTTAAAATCAAACCAACAAAACAAGAAAACACTGGCATGTAGGGAATATACCATAATACTGACTCATTTTCAAAATAAAACTGCAGATGGGTGGTACAAGTGTATATGCCTCTGCTCTTATACACTCGGTTGGGAGTGCTATGTTGGGAGTGCTATGGTTCACCACACATTCATGGTACAGTTTGACATGCCTCAAACTGACCTTGTAAAGTGCAAGACAGATTGAGACCAAGATTTCATTAAATCTATCTTGAACTGTGTGATATGAAAAAAACAAATGTTGTTGGACCAAAACACATTGTTGGAGCTTCACCTCAGCACACCTACACAGTTAATGTTAAATCAATCAACCAATATGTGATTGAAGTGCAGACATTCAGCTTTAATTCAAGTGGTTTTACAAAAAAAAAAAAAAAACTAACAGGATTGTTTTTAATGCTTGGATGAAAATCCTTTCCTTTTCTCCCAGAAGATGCTCTGCTAGGCCTTTACTGTAGCCACCTTCAGTTGCTTCTTGATTGTCAGCCATTCTGAATTCAATTTTGTATTTAATAATGAAGAAGTATGCTCTATTGGGTCCATCACGTGACTGCCCAATTTCTTTGCCTTGAGAAAGTAGTTTTCACATTATGCTTTGGGTCATTATCCATTTGCACTGAAGCATTATCGGGTCAGTTCTGCAGCATTTCGCTGAATCTGAGCAGATAATATAGCCCTGCACACTTAAGAATTCATTCTGCTCCTTTTGTCAGCAGTCACATCATCAATAAAGACTAGTGTCCTGGTTCCACTGGCAGCCATACATGCCCTAACCTATGTCCGCTGCCTCCAACATGTTTGATGGATACTGTGGTATGCTTCTGATCATGAGTCGTTTTTCTCCTTTTCCATACTTTTCTCTTCACCATCCTTCTGGTACAAATTTGTAATTAGTCCAAAGAATTTTTTTTCCCCGGCAGGCTCTTTTATGTGTTTTCCTTGTTGTAAACCATCTTATTTCCACTCCTGAAAATGTCTCTGATTTATAAACCTTGACAATAATATGTGTAACTCTTGAAAGTATTCTTGAGTTGGTTGAATGTTTTTTAAGTTATTTTTTAACCATAAAAAATTCTGTCATCACACTTTGGAACTGTCTTCTGTGGTCTTTCAGGCTTTTTGCTTTTGCTGAGCTGGTACCACAATCTGGTACAATCTTGAAAAGAACGTACCAGATTGTGATATTGGCTACTCCAATAAAGTTAATTTTTACCATGCCTCTAATAGATTTATTTTGCTTTATGTTTTGTTTTGTTTTTTTAGCCAAATGATTCCATCCCTCACATGTGCTCTCTTTGGGTCTTATAATTAAAATGACTGTAAAAAGCTCTAAAATACAAATTAAATATTTGATTAAAGTCAAATATGATGTGTCCTTTATTAAAAACGACCATAACACTACGTGTCAGTCAACTGTTGAATTAAAGCTGCTACAGAGTTATGCAATTTCATTTTGACTGTTTTGTTTTTATTTCAGTTTTGATTCAGTAGATTCATTTAGTTTTAGTCATTTTAATTATTACTGAATGGAGCCTGCATATGTCAGAGGCAAAGATTTTGAAAAATCAGCACAGCTATTGTAATAAAAAGCAGCACTTTTTGAAAGCAGTTGATTCGCAGTCTTTTTGACATCCAAAATCTCAGTAAACGCACCCATCACAGCCTCATGTGGTAAGTTGTAATATCATTTTTACCAAACTAGCAGATTCTAAAACTGAGGCTATTTCCTCTGTATTTTCATTTTATTTTTGGTAGTTTTTTCACAAAATCATTTCCGCCAGCTTCAATTTTCTTAATAAGTTTTTATTTTATTTAACTAAAATGTTTTTTGCACATTTAGTTTTAGTTGTTAGTTTAGTTTTAGTTAACTATAACAACCTTGGTCTGCACTTTATTTGAATATTGATTATTTGATTAAAAATCCACTGTGCAAGTGTGTAAGGGCAAAACTACAATTTCTTTGTTCGACATATTTTGGACCTGACAGTAGAAGTACGAGTCTACCTTTCTTGTTTTTGAGTGCTCCTACTGGCTGTTGACACCTTGTGAATATAATCTATAAACACAATTAGGTAAAAGCTTTAATGAGATGCATTTTCCCTGAACATTTAATCTTCTCTGAGCTATGTGATTCTTTTAATGTTTTCCCATTAATATGCTTTGAGAGACACTTTGATACTGTCACATAGATCATTAAGGACAAAAAAGATATTTTGAAGAACACCCCGAGTTTTGTCGTCGTTGATGTTAATGTCTCTTGTTAAGCAAGATAAAGAGCCTTCTTTCCGTGGTGTAGTCACCTTCATTAGCCCATCTGGAGAGCAATTATCAGAGACTCACTAAACAAATGAAAATTGAGCCAAGAGAGTATAACAACAGCCATCTAAAACCATCCAAGCTGACAGCATCAGTGAAAGCTTCCCGGACACACACAGTCCGCTGCAGATGCATATGGCTTGTGCTCCCCAAGAGGACGGCGTGTGTGCGCCTCTCTGTTTCAGGGAGCTAATCTATTACTATTCACACCCTGCTCTAGTACATGCGCTCCTTTCAATTTACACTGTTGTTCTCGCAGTCTGTTCCAATCTGCTGTTGTTTTAATTGCCTCACCCTGATGGAGCCAACTGACACTCCTGCCAGAAAAATGCTGCGTGTCTCTTAATGAAGAAAATAGACAAGATGCAATTGACTGAGAAAAAGAGAGAGGGATGGTAAGAGAGAGGATAGACGCTGGTGGAAAACTGTGACAGACAGAGGGGGCTAACAGAGAGAGAAAGGAACTAAAAATCTATGATGAGATGGAACATAGTTTTAATATAGCCTGATCAAGTTTAAAACATACAGAATGGCCCACATTTTGTATTTGAAATTTTTCAAGCCTAGCCAATCATACCATCATAACCGACCTGATATCCTTCTCCCATTGTCACCATTTCAAGACATTTAAAATTCTATAGAGCTTGTTTCACCCATCATTTTTTGTTACCCCATTATTTTCATCGCAACAATATGATTAAGGGTCATGAGTCACGGGGTCGCGTGTTGGGAACCTTTGCCTTGGCAGACTTGTGCTGACACTGCTTGGAGCAAACATGCTTATTTAAACCTTCATCAGAATTCAACATGCCTTCATCTCTTTACCACTCTGTCATAAATCAGTTTGAAAAAGAAAGTTAAAGGTGATCAAATGTACAAGAGCAAAGGATGGCAGTTGAGTCTCACCTGAAGGTCTTGGGTAAGTGTAGGCTGTAAAAAGAATTATGATAATATTGATTAGCACTCAAACATGAACATCCCATCAATTGATCTATGCTCTGTGTAAGTATATGGTTGGATTAAAAAAATATCTAATGACTGCAGACAAAGATCGAGGATTTTAAGAGAGACTCACGTTCTGAATACTGGATGATTCGACTGACATAGTCCCCAGTGCTGTAGGTGGTAATAGGGGCCAGCCGGACCTCGTAGGACAGAGGGATTTTCAGGTCTGATACTGCGTAGGACATCAGAACACCCTTTTCTGGTGTCTTACCCTTGAGGTCTATTTGTTTTGACAGCAGGTTTTGCTTGTTCTGCATTCATACATAGGTACACAAACACATACACACAAATAGAAAAGATGAAGGCTTGTTAATGTGCAAATGTACTTGGTCAAAAGTGTAAAAAAAACTGTACATACAATGATTTGACTGAGTAGGAGAAAGGGTAAAGCAGTCACATAAGGACGTGTCAGTGGTGTCAGGCATATTTCCCATTCCCCTTTCTTTCTTTTCATTTTGGGTTCGTTCATCTTTGGTCATACCCCATCAGCTCTATCACTTTACTTGGATGTCCTAAAATTTCGTCATTCAGAAGTCACTGGGAAAAAGCCACAACTCATTTAACAACTCCAGCTCATCTCGCATCTGGAGGATTTTCATGCAATCCTAGTCCTTACTAGTATAATAGTCATAATACCCCAGCACTTTCATTTAAATACACAAACAACATCAGACACAGGGTTGAAGTTTTTTTGGAGCAAAAAAAAATAAAAAAATTAAAACATGGCAGCTCATTTTTTAACAACTCATTATCAAATCACATTAGTGTATGTTTTTATGTGAAATTACATATAGGGATAAACTTACCTTTCTGGGGTATATTCCCAACCAACATAGCTTAGGTATGTTTTCAGTCTACTTTATTTTCAAAATAAAGTATACAAGCTGCCTTCCTAAAATTGATTCTCTCTAAGAGCTTTAAAGGCCAGAAGAGGCTACATTAGTTTCGGTATATCAGTGGTCTCCCACATCAATTTTGATGTTTAAAAATACCTGTTGGTTAGTTTTAGTGCTCTGAGCAAGTTATGTGATTTCCACTTCTGTTTCCACAATAGGGACTCAATAGGTTTGTTTAATAGCAGCACTTTTCAATCATGCATGCTTTTAAATATAAATACAATCTTTAAACCCCCCCCCCCAACTTCCAATAACTTATTTAGCTGTGTATCATGAAATATTAAAATGGTTAAGATATTGAGCTCAACCAATTGGCGTCTTCTCATTCTTTTAAAGTTAAGTCTTTTTTCCCATTAAATAGAGCTATTGCTGTGTTATTCCACCCACGGAGAGAAGGATCCATTAGCTGTGTATCTGCCTCTGATCCCAGCTACTTAAAGACCTGACAGTGAGCTCAATCTAATGCATTAGGTCAGCCACTCCACCATAACAGCTTAGTACACCCACAGCATGCCATTATCAGGTAACACATGCAGCACAGAAGTGTGTGTATACTGCGGGTATTGTGTGTTTAAGTGTGCACATGGTTTTGTGTTTATGATAAATGTCTCCTGTACAGTTTTCTCAGATAGTCAGTAGCTGAATTTTTGTGAACATCATATAATTACAGACACATTTTTTTTTTATATTCAGCATGAATTTGGATTTAGGATCTCCTAGATATGACATTTCATACTTCTTGAGTGACACTGCGTTAAAAATATATATATAGATTTATATAAAGGTATATCTATTAAAAATGCCCTTATAGGCTCAATTACTGTTCTAATTTAACATTAAATCACTGGTGGATTTAGTTACTTTTGCTATAATTGCTATAGTACTCTATGCTCTGACATCCTCCCGCAAGTTGAGGTGTGCAGTTTACGCTGTGTCTACTCACTGACACAAATTCCAACTCTGCTAGACTGAGCTGACTCCTGCCTGGCCTGCCAAAAACTTTGTACAACTCCAATTACTGTGCGAGACCCCGACGGCAGCCACAGCCCAAGTGTGTGCTCAGCAACATGCTTGGTATCAAGTCCATGCATCCTCACCAGACATTGTGCCATGATGGCAAACTTCTTTTCTCAGTGCCACTCTTGGTGTTTCCATTTCAGTTCTTCCAAAATGAAGTTTGCCCTTTTTGCCAGACATTGGCGATCCCTTTTGTAGCTCCACCAATAGAGACCATGAAAGCTAAATAACTGCTTACAGAAAAAAACAAACAAACAAAAAAAACCACTTCTTCCACTTAAATATTTTTAAGTATAAAATAGTATAAATTGTATCTAAAAACTGAACTGCTAAAAAACAAACAAACATTCAAACATCCAACATTCCTGTTGCAATGCAACTAACCAAAATACTTGAGACCATCAGTCCATGGCTGATATACAATGGACCTAATGATCCATTCACTAAAAACTCGAAGAAGGTAATTTTAAGTAAAAGCAATAATACAGCCTAATAAAGTTTTAGGCCAAAAATGGTTTACGGCTTCAATTTCTCCAAAAGCAACGAGTCTTGTCAAGTACTATAGGGCATGATATGAATATCATTTGTCCATTCTTTTGGTGCTGTTGTTGCTTATTATTTATTGTAATCAACTGCAACTCCAACTGCAGATGAGTGATTTCCTCAGATATTTGCTCCGTTGCTGGAGCATTTACACTATCATATGATGCAGAAGACTATGAATTGCACCCTTTTAGCACCAACTTATGCTCATATTGAGCCATAAAAAACATTTACACTCTGCTCACACATCGGATATGCATATTTATATGGAATACAGCAGGAAAGAAAAGTTATGCACATTTAAAATGTATAGAGTGTGTGTTAGCAAGAAGAGATGAGTGAATATCTGCCTGAGTTTTGGAAATATATTATCCTTTATTAATGAGTGGGCAGTGTGTATGTGTGTGTACACGTACATGCAGTGCGCTGGAGATTAATGATACTGAAAAACTATGAGGGGACTTTAACACACATGCACATACACTCTTTGGAACTAGGACCACTGGATCAATGAGGTGCTGAAGTGTGACTTAGAGAAGCCAGCTGCTCCTACCACAGGTTGAAGTCTGTTTCACCCTGCCTCTGTCTTTCTCTGCTTTCCTCAGCAGGACATATTGTCAGTGTCTCTATGCTTATTTGTGTGAGTCTATGTGACAGGCAAGGGGAAAGGGGTAAGAGTGCAACAAAATAGTACAAAGGGAACAACAGAATGAGACAGGAGTGGGACTGACATATTGCCTGCTGTACAGACACTTTCAGCCAAACAGCATTTTCATCTGTATTGCCATCGGACTTTTAATAAAGACACAACAAGACAAATATTGTGTAAAAGAGTGCAAGAGCAGGAGAACTTGTGCTATGAAATAGGACCATGGAGGCAGAGTGATCTGTAAATGACAGAAATGTGGACTGACAGCATACGGCGAGGCAGCCTTGTGCTAAGGTTAATTTTTCTATTATCGTCTGTTAATGGTTCTCTTTTATGACTGATCCAGCAATTTACTGATACTTGATGCATTTCTTTGCACTCTGTCTATTGAAAAGTTATGCTTACAAAGGCCTATGTGGTCTATCTGTGTGCAAACATACGTGTGTATCTGCCTTGTTGGGCTAGTTATGTACATAAATTATTCCTATATTTGATTTAATGTACAACTCTAATTCATCATGAATATTTTTCATCTCTCATATATATGGTAATGTGGACTGTGTGCTTGCACAGAGACACTTTGTGTGACTGTGTGTGGCTAAATCTTAGAGTGCAAGAACCTGAATAGTTATTATGTGAAGGCAGGTCAGCTACTAGCTGAACAACTTCAGTGATATAACACACACAACTTGGGTTTAGACTGGTCAATATAGAAAAGAGGTGAAGAATATTCAGACAGGAAAGGGATTTTTTGAATAAAAATGGATAAAAACAAACAAACAAAGAAATGAAAAGAATACAAATATAAATTATATTTCATTTCTGGCAATAGCTGAATTTGAGTAAGTCACTTTGTCACCAGAATCACACACTGAATTCGTGATTTTTACACTTTCTTTGGTTTCTTTTAGGCTTTAGCTTCATTTTTGTGTGTTGTTTGATTTGATCTTGATGTTTTCTTAGGCTTAAGCAACATACACACTGAAAGCAATTCACAGCAATGAGCAAATCGCTTCCAGTGTATATGCAGGTTTAGGCACCAAAACCAGTCAATGTGGTTTAGGCAATAAAACGAGTTGGCTAGTGTGAGAGAGAGACTATTCACTCTTTAAGTCTGATGTCATTAGCTGTTTCCAGGTCCTCTTCAGGTTCCAAAGTCAAACAAACACTGCAACATCACTGAGGGTTAAAAACTGTCTAAATTCTTTCATATTAAATAAAATGATGAGTGTGGCTGCTCTACCAGGTGTAACAATTAAGTTTAACATCCAGTCATCATGAGAAACAGGATTTATGAAGTTTAATGGACTTAGAAGTTAGAAGGGAGTTAGCTGACTAATTTCCATCTAAAGATGGCTAAAGAGGTTTCTTGGTTACCAGGTTGATATTTTCCTTACATTAGTTTTAAAATCATGCTGACTGTAAAAAAACAAAACAATGGGAGAATATGTGTAACGTTCCTGGTTTTGTATCTTCTTGAAAACGTGTATAACATGTTTTCTTAAAATGCAAACATGCTATACACTAACCAGCCTATTTTATTAAGAACATCTTTTCAAAAATATCTAATCAGCTAATGACATGTCAGCAACTCAGGTCACTGAGGAATGTAGATATGTTCAATATAACCTTAGAATCAGGGAGAAAGGCAATTGAAGTTATAGCAATAGGGACAGTAAGGCAACAGTAAATACAATAATGAATCTTTACAGCCAAGATATGCAGAAGAGCATCTGTGATTATACAACACAACCAATCTTTTTGGGTAATCTGTCTTTCACTAAACATGCTTCTGTGACTGGCTACCTCATCAGGGAGTGGGGGGAGGTATTGTCCAGCATTGTCCTTATCTTGGACAAGATCCGCCTCTCCAACACCACCTTAAAGGAGTCCAGCTCCATCCCCACAACACTACTGGCCTTGCAGATCAGTTTATTGAGTCTGTTGCCATATGTGACCCTCAACACGTGCATAGAATGGGACCAAAACCACAGAGGAATGTTTCCAGCACCCTATTGAATCTTTGCCCTAAATAATTAAGGGAGTTCTGAAGCAAGGTGTACCTAATAAACTGTCCAGTGAGTGTATGTAAGGACAGAAGTAAAAAAGTAGTTTCTGATTGGCAAGAGTTAATAAGGATATTCAAAAACATTCACCAAGGCCATGTTATTGCATACGAGGTTAATGGAAAGATGCGGTTAGAGTCAGTCAGGAAAAAGACCAGAGTTTTATAAATTTGATTTACAAGCCTACAGAAAAAAATCATAAAATGAAGAGAGAGCAAAGTGAAATAACAGAGTTCAATCAGCTAGCTTCAGTGTAAGCACACACAGTGAAATATTTCAGCACACAAGCAGTGAGAGACTCCAGTGTCAGCTAGTCATCGTTTGTACAGTTGGTAGAGGACTGTTTTGAGTGGATCAAAGGAGACTTCACCAACTCGACTTCTCAATCAATTGGAAACACCCGCGTTTCCATAGCTGTGGCAGCTGCAGACAACCACTGCCTTCATCCCTCTAAGTGGAGACCTCTCTATGTAATGCTCTCTCTGTGCTCTTCTTTCCTTTCCCCTTACTCCAACAGGTCACTGCAGATGGTGCACGTCCTGAACCTAGTGCTGCCTTTCTTCATGTAATCATTTATTTTTTGTTCTTCGCAGTAGTCAAGTGTTTGTTCAAAGGTACATTTTTAATCAATGGGATTTTTATCTGTAATATACAATAGCAGGAACTTTATTTTGCAATACATAATAAAGTGTCTTGAGCTGCCAATTGTCGCTAAATTGTTGATGGTTGAAATGAATTAAACTGAATTGAAAACTTCAACATAACTGCATGCAAATATATGCAACTAAAGCAAAGCAAAAGACTGATTCACTTTCTCTTAGAGTTAAAGACATGTTTACTAAGCAGCTTTCTGAATGTCCATTTCAAGTTTGATGACCAGCACGTTAAACCTTTCTTGTTCTTCCCAGTTGTTTATGTGTATTTCTAGATTTTGATAATGTGTAACTACTTTTCAGCAAAGAAATTCTACAAATTTGACCCTCTTGGGTTTGAATCATATTTATTTACATAACACATGAGTGCACATGCATCACAGAAGAATTCTGATGACATAAACCCTGAGCTTTCTGTGTGTGTGAGCTAGAGCTGGGCGATAGAACGATATGTATCGCGATATAACTTTTACTCGATAGAGAAATTAAGCTATCGCGATAGACCTCGCCGCTCTTGTCCTCTTAAAAAAAAAAAAAAAAAAAAAAAAAAAAAGGTCAGCCAATCCAAACTAAGTAGCGCAGAGCCGAACCAATCACAGCCGCAGCGTCACGTCGCGTGACTTGTTACGTACAGCACAAGTGCCAAGCCGCACGTGTGTTTGTTTGGGAAGCAGCCAGCGGGTAATGGAGCCAGCGCGTAATGGAGGAAATGAGTGTGCCGACTAGAAAAATCAACCGAGCGTGACCGAAGAGAAAACAGATGATGGTTCCAACGCCGGAGAGATTGTCAAACGGAAGAGCCATAGAAGTTCCGTAGTGTGAAGGTATTTCGGCTATTTCAAGTCTGACAAAAAACAGAGTAGCGTGCACTGTAAATTGTGCCGAAAGCAAGTCTGGAAATACAATAAACTGGTGCATGCGTCACACTGTGCGCCACGTTATTGTTTCAGTGAAATGAATTTCTACAATACTGTTAATTCTACTCTCTGCAGTGTTTAAATGCTTACACATACACACAGTTACTGTCCCTCCACACATACGACTCGGTTCTGCTTCTATGCCGCAGCTTTGTTTACTTTTTCCCACCGAGGCTTCTAGACTTCTGATTGGCCAACATTTCTGCATGGTTAGGAATCTAGCGCCACCTGCTGCTTTGGCATGTTCATAGCAGCGTTTTCCTTCATTTCTGCCTTTATGTGTGGACGGGATTATTTTTTAAAACGAAAACGGAAAATCTCCGTTTTCAAAAATACCCGTGTACGTGTGGACGTAGCCTCAGTCTCTGACTGGAAGCGCTAATTCGTCATTCGGCTTTTGTCAGACTAAAGTAACTGTTAAAACTGTTTGAAAAGCTCAGCTATACAACAAGGAGAGATTGAGAATTTCCTTTTAGTTCTCAGTTTATTTGATATTGACAAAAGTTAGTCAGTTTTGTCTGTTCTTCTGTAAAACAAACTAAGATTTATTTTTAGAATTAATATTTTGTTTCTAAGTGGAATTGACAATTTAGTCTGTTTCGTTTGTTCTATTTTGAAACTTAAACGCTTTAGCGGCTGCCTTTTGTGTAGTTTGCAATATTTGCCTTTATTTATCTGAAAAAGTCTCATGTTCCTTAAGTACATCTACCCTGTTGAACTTATTATGGGAAATAAATATTTAAATAAAAACAAGCTGCTGATTATTTCACATTTTACTTGTGAGCAACGGCACATTTAAATCTTACAAATATAGTTATTTGGCTTATATCGTGATAGATATCGTTATCGCCTGAAATGAAAAAAACATATCGTGATATGAAAAAATCTCATATCGCCCAGCTCTAGTGTGAGACAAAATAATATCAAAGCCTTGAGAAACAAAAGTAAATCAGCTGCTCTTGCTGTAAAAAGGTAAAATTATCACATATTAATTTATTATCTCTCGAGGAAACGTGGAGTGAGGACAGGCTTTTTAAAAAAAGGCCCTGTCAACACTGTTAATTCAAACACAGGGAAACCCCCTGCAGGGAGAATGAAACTAAATTAAGACGTGTAAGCAAGGATTTCATAGCCTGCCAATGAGTCTTGGTGTAAACCACATAAACTGCCATGCGAACACACACACACGCGCACACACACAAGGACATTCCTTGTTCAAACGAGTAAATATATTAATGCCAGTTATACAATATGAAATACATTCATATTCTTCAGGCATAAAACAGAATAAATCTGCATTAAATCTCATTTAAAACATACCTATTCACACATAATAAAAGAATCAAGCTGAAGCAAAAAGTATAAAAGTTATAGTCATGTAGTCAGATCTGCGATGAAGAGTGCTGTTCTACACGAACCGAGTCCTCTTGTATTCCCCTCTATACCTGCTTGTTTCTCATGAGACCCCCATATCATTTTGTAGGTGCTAAAAAGATAGAGTGCCAAGGCGTTAAAAGGATGAGCTGGAGAAAATGTTTCAGAAATAGATGGGTTGTGAAATTGAGATGGTATTACATTTGAATTTTCTCGTACTCTATTTAATAGTTGAGAGGGCCAGTGAGATTTGATGTTTTTCTTTAATTTGCATCGTATTTCTCTCCATTCGCACTCTTCCGTTCACTTTCTTGCTCACAACCTCCATGCCTTCCTTATTTTTCTGTCTCTTTTCACTCTCTAATGAACACATAAAAAAAAAAAAATTCAGGTAAAAACCTTGAAATTCAATTAAAGCTTAACAACATTTAAGAAGTCCTAAACTGCCACTTAATGCAACTCATTATTTTAACACTGTCGGCATAAGAACTTGCAGCCACTATTTATCAGCGCTATTCCGCTTCCCATGGTTCACCCGACATCAAATGCCATTAGGTTTGCAGTTTACGGAGATGGAGAGAGAGAGAGAGAGAGAGAGAGAAAGAGGGAGAGAGAGAGACCGAGAGGGCTGGAAGGACTGAATGCAAAAGTGTGACCAAGGCACAAAGGGAGAAAGAAATGGGACGGACAGTAGGTAAGAGACTAAAGTGAAATAAGGATACATAGCAGAAAAGGCGAGGACAGCCAGGAGAGGTTGATGAAACAAAGGAGGAAGAGTGAGTTTTCAGAGAGCTTAGGCATGCAATCTAATGTGCATCTTACGAAGACTAGTGCTCATTTTCTGTCTCCCAGAAGAGCCTTACTTAATAAGGTAAGCAGCCAAGTCTTGAAGCAGGAGGGGAATTAACTATTCATCCACACAAAAGCAAGCTGGCAGTCCTCACGTTCCCTCTGTTTAAGTGTCTCTCTCTCACACACATGCATGCACACCATACCCAACCCCAGCCAGTTGTGTATAATTCACCACTACCTTCATGTCTTCTGACAAAGGCCAGTAATATACGAGTAGATGCTTGAAACATAACAAGAACATGGCCTCAGGGTGCTCTACTATTGTGGACAGAGGTTCCTAATTTTAGATCATTGTCCTATTAGGGGCTCCGAAAGTACTGGATTTCGTCGAGGGTCAGTCATAAAGCCTACGAGTTTATGCAAACGTACATAAATGTGGTGTATCAGATCATGGTGAAAACATCACCTTGTTTTGGCTCAAAATTGAGTTGAAAGAAGTTAAGGTTTTAAAAGCTTCTTCAGTACACGCTTAATCTAATTTGTGACTGCAAGACTCATTTAACAACCTTCACGGGGTTCCAGAAATGTAGTGGCCTCAATAGAAAGTCAATCCTTTGAGGGCAAGCTAAAACATGAAAATGGATTTAAAAAATGCTAACTGTCTTTCGACTCATGTGGTTAAAAGATGGCATTCCTTTCATTGTGGAATTGGTAATAAACACATTAGTACTAGTCTGGCACTCAGATCCAGACAGCAAATTAAATATATGTGGCAAATCTAAAATAAAAAGTCCAGAAGGCTGATAAATCCTGCCTAGGAATTGCCTCAGAGTGATATATCACTGCAAGGAAACACAAGTGTGTTTAATACAAAACTTTTTTTTATAAAAAAACAAAAACAAACATACAATACAATCCTAAAAGTAAAGTTGAGTGCATGAGTGAAAGGAAATGAGTGGCTTTGACTGTCTACACATGTCTGACACTCTGACACTTCCCAAGCTCATAAAGCCCCATGTTTACTTAGAATGTAAACTTTCCTGCTTACAGTCCTGTGTGTATGCTTTTTATCTATACAAGCTGTCAGCTTTAGAGGTGATTTTTACAAAGGCAGGTGACCAAAGTTTGCCTTGGATAAAGTTAGACCAATCAAATCAGTATCATGAGTGCTTGATAAACAAAGTCAGTGAGTTGGTGTTTGTCAATCCACTGCACTTGCCTCTTGTCAAGATCTCACGAATGATACTATAAGATACTACACGCAGGATATGTGTGTAATGAGGCATGCAAATAGGCATACAGTACACACATATACATATATATATACATATATACACATATATATATATATATATATATATATATATATATATATACACACACATATATATATATATATATACACACACATATATATATATATATACATATATATATACACATATACATATATATATATATATATACATATACATATATACATATATACATATATACATATATATATATATACATATACATATATATATATATATATATATATATATATAGATGGATTAAATATGGGGGAACTTTACCTTTCGAACATTAATCCAGTATCCTATGATGCGATCTGTGGCATCAGGTTCTTTTTGTGTCCACTGCAAATTGTAGGAATAGTTGTTTCCTTTCAGAATCCGGACAGGGTTGGGTGTATCAAAGTAAAACTCAGCATTGTATGGTTGTGCTGTATGACAGAGAGCGATATAGAGCAACAATGTTTTATAAAAATTACTGAATGACACAGAAGGAAAAATAAATCTTTATATGGAGGTAAGGGTGAATGAGTACAGGAATATAAAACTGATAATAAGAGGATTACGACTTTTTTTCCATTAATGGCACACTCACCAGAGACATTAAATGTGCATGCTGATGTTCCCTCAGTATTGCTCACTCGGCACTCGTAAGAGCCATTGTTGGTGGGTTCCAGTTTGAACTTCAGCTCCGGTGTCTCCTTCAGGTCTGGCATTGGCATACGGATGAAGTCACCATTACGGAACCAGCGGATGTCTGTTAGGCGAGGAGGGTTTGATCGTAGGATTGTACATCTCAGGGTTACCATTTGATAGTTCCTGGAACGGACATCTTGAAAGACTGGGTCCAGAATGGGAGGGTCTGCAGAAAAATAAACACTTGTGTTTTAATAATAAAGTGAATATTATACTCTGTTTTTATGCAAGTGCAGCAGTAGCATTTTTTAAACAGCCTTGCCACTGTTATTGCAAGTCTAATACTCATTATTAGGTTTTTGCACAAGTACTTTATTGTAGAGCTGAATCCTTATTTTATTCTCTCTTACTTATATTCAGTAACTGTGCAGTAACTTAATTTGTGAATATGAATGCAGATAAACATTTGAAAATTAGTTTGGTCTAGCTGGTTTCTAATGTTAAAAATTGTTTTCATCATAAGGGAATGAAGATAAACTGAAACAGACATTTCCAAAAAAACCCACATTTTAATCTCAGAAACTTGTCTTAGACATGTAGTACCAAATGGACTGCAAAGACAGTGTCATCCATGTCTCACTTCTTTATGTTCTTTGCAAAGTGGATTTTCTTAAACCATTATAAAAAATGTGTTGTTACAAATCATCCAACACAAAACAACTGTTATTGCCACAAGGGATCAGGCGTTTCGAGCCACACTCTTATCCCTGCTTCTAACCTATCCTAACCAGTTGTAATTAACCTGTCAACAGTGATGTGTGCCTTTGTGGTTAATGATTGACCAGCCACTGCTGCCCTGGGGTCAGCCAAGACACAACACAGCCAAATTACTGTGCCACAAATCACCAGCCAGCTAGTTCACCCCTGGCTAATCATGTAGATAATAGACAAGATGCTAATGGTGGTACTGCAGTACTAACGTTGATGAGATCTGGTGTTAAGGCCCAGAGGTGATACAGCATGACTAGCGCCCCTTATGAATCAAGTTTATCAGACACAGATGTGTAATTATAGTCTAATCTATGTTATGCCTGTAATTTAGACAGACAGAATGAGCTGCAGTATGGAGGGAAGAAAAAGACGGTAAGATAATGTAAAGCAAGGAGCAGGGAGGGAAAGAGAAACAGAGATCCTGTTATTGTGCTTTATACAATATCAAAATCTCCGGTTGGCTGACAATGGAGGTGTTGATATGATTAAACAGAAACCTAAACCTGCCTCTACAGTATAGAGATTAAAAATAATGGTTAAAAACTCTCTTCTTTTTCTGTCTTATAAAGTCAATGTTAATAGTGTTACTAATTAAATTAATAATATATGTCTATTACTAATTGATTACGCTGAGTTGCACTCAATTGAAAGAAAGATGCTAGACAAGTAATGTTTTATTTACACACAGATGTTACACCTTTTTAAAGACTAACGTAATTTAAGTTTAAGGATTCAGCAGCTTCTGCATTTTACACATCAGAAACCAGAATAGATAAGCTGAGAGCTATAACCTGCCTGAACACATTATCCATTTAATACATATTCTTGAAAGCTAAAGAACTGAAGAAGATACATTTAAATTCACTATGACTAAAACTTTCAATAATATTTTTTTTTCTTGTTGCTGTTGTTTATTTTGCTACGGACGGGTATACACAGCCAAACCAAATTCTTGTTTGAAATCAGTTTACCATTCTATGCCAGCACTCCAGTCAAAGAAATGTGAGTAAGCACCTGAATGCTAAAAAGATCGCAAACCACCAAAGCATTTAACGTCTCAGCCACTAGGTTGTCTTTTGGCTTATAGTCTAGATTCCCAGCATGTATCCAAAGTTCTTCCCACAAATGCTAACTGGGTGTTGTGTACTCTGTTACAATTACTGCCTCTCTGATCTCTCAAAACTAATGTTTAGCTACTCCCTACACCCACAGCTATGTGATGATGTGCGACGCTGAGGGATGTGTAAGTGGTCAAAGGTCATACTGTAATCCTAGTGGATTGATTAGTGTATGGTCACACACCCTGCTCCCACTTACAGCACATATGCATACTGATTGCTGACTTTGGAAATAGATAAGAAGGATAAAGAAAAAAGGCAAAACGTGGAGGAATGGCAATAGAAGCAAGGAGGAAAACAGAGGTGAGTTATACGTTGGTATGTAATCAATTTAGAAATCATTAAGCTAGCACAGTTCCCTTTCTCATCTAATATATTCATTTCAACAACTGCTCAAATAGATTCCACTTTTTGTGGTTATTTTACTTTCTAATTAAACTTTTCCCCCCCAAAATTCTCCAGAGCATTGCTTTTGCATTTATTTGCTTCTCATTCAGGACTCATAGCACACTGTTGCAATGTTTCATAGTCAAAAGACTATAATCCATGTAAACACACCATCGCTATCCATCTTATTGAATGCGAAATGAATTCATCCGGGAATGCAACACTGACCAAGCCAAACATTTACAGTGCACAAAGAGAAAATCAATTTACATGAGACTGAGAGAGGAAGGTAGCATGCATGAGGGGTAAGGAGGGATGAGAGAAGAAAGGATCGCTCTTAAAGAAGAAGACAAAGAGGAAGACAAATGATAGGGAACGTGCAGTGTGAAAGTGAGAGAAGTCAGTGATTGAGTATGGGAGGTGGGGAGTGAATGAGAGAATGCAGGATGCAGAAAGAGAATGACAAGACAGAGAGAGGTCTTCTCTCATGGCCAGCAGTTAACTGATTGATGATGATGAGAATGGCAATGAGGAAGAACAGCCACCTCTCCAGGAGGGAAAAAAGGAACACTGGGCAAGTATAGAAGTGATACAAGGCAAAAGTGGGAGTGGGAGAGGCAAGAGTGGAAACAGTGGCGAGCATCTGCCTATCCACTTAATTACATCGGCCTTAAAAAATGATGCCATCCTTCCCTCACATCAATCAACAGTGGTAAACAGAATAAAGCAAAGAAACGTGATAAAATAAACAAATTAAGTCAGGGGACAAAGGCGCAGCTGAATAAAAGTGGGAAATTTATTTTCCACAATTTGATTGGCTGCACTGAAATATGTTCTTGTTTCTCTATTTGCCAACCAGTCCCTCGCTTTGTTAGCACCTTCTCATCCTCTCTTCCCCCTTCCCCCCATCACCATCCATGCTTTCCTGTTTCAAGCTCTCTCTTAACCCCGTTATGCTCACTCCTATTCCTGCTCATGTAGCTGTCTCGTTGCTCCGTTTCTTTCGCTGTCCATAGTGCGGTGGCCACCTGGTCCATTAATCAGAGTTGGCCAGTGCAGACAGCAGAGCTCACAGAGTGTCGCCCTTGCACCCTGCCTGCATTAGTAAGCCCTGTAAATCCGCCTTGCAGAGAAGAGGGGAGGAGAGGAGAGGGCTCTAATTTGGGCTTGTATTTATCAGGTAGGTCAGTAAATAGGTGGGAAATTGGTCCTTTACTTCCTGATAAATATACAGTTTTTAGGAGAGATAAAAGAAAAAGCCTTTGACTTTTTTGGCAGAATGAACAGTGAGAGTTTTTTTTTAAATCTATGAATGAAGCCATGGAAATAAACAATTTACTTTCAGTGTTACAATGTTTCAATGTTCCTTGACAACAAAAAAAAATACATATACAATTTATCAATGACTGTTTACCTCAAAACTGACTTCACAGATTGACTACCATGCAAAAAAATTATCTATGTATCAACTTAAAACAACTGTCTAAGTCAACTGGTTAAAAATATACTCAGTTTCTTTAGTATATACCTAATATACCTATATTTATATAGAAGTTATATATACTATATCTACAATTCCACAGTGTCTAACTCTTACAACATTAACATAAATGAGAAATAAAAGTTATGTTTTTATTCAAGTAGTTGAAGGAAGAAGAGATATTCTTTTAAAGGGCTGAAAGTTTTGCAAAAGGCTTGCTCAGTTTTACACATATGCAGGCTGATGTGTAGTACTCACACATTCCATGACTTAGCACTGATAAGGGCTGTCAAAGTTCCAGGATGGTAAAAGTAAGTAAAAGAAGATAACCTCATGGGAAGGAAAAAGGTATCAAAATGATGCGTTACGTTACTAAGACACATCCTCTCCTCTCTCAAAGTAGATCCTCTGGGAGTTTTATAATGACAGACCTCAGTCGAATGTTCACAAAGGGAAAGCAGTAGGTTTAGTGAAAGCTGCCTCTGAGCAATAGAGGTATGTCCTCATTTGCTTTCTGTTCCACCTTTTACAATTTCTTATCTGCTGATAGGGTCCATAGTTGTTAGTGAAGTATAACTGTTATGACTTCACTGAGGGTGAGAGAAAGAAAAGTGATTATTTAAATTTAATGGAAAAGTAAAATAATTAAAAAAAAAAACCAGGATATGTTCTTTAATTTACAGAAACAGGTCTCTGTTGGAAAGTTGTCAAAATGATTTTTTCTCTACGTGTTTCCACTCGCTGCCCATTAGTAAGCATGTTTTTCTCCCCTCTTTAGTCGCTACATGCTCCCCTATAAGGGATCACAATACTTTGATCCTCTGCTAAAATTTTGAGTTAGCCCACTTACAAAGAAATAAAAGGTCATTCATTTTTGCCGTATGTTCATTTTAATGGACAGAGAGACAATATTAACCTAAAGTCCAGAAATTAGCGTGCACCTGTCCAGTTAATTCATTTCTTCCGTTCCAACCTCTCCACCACAATGGACAAGACCAAAAAGCTGTCAAAGAACAAGATTGTAGAGCCTGACAAAGCTGGAATGAGCTACAAAAACATCAGCAAGAACCTTGGTGGGAGGATGACAACTACTGGTGTGATTATTCAGAAACCCAAGAAATATATACACAGAAGGAGCTTGTCAATGATCCAAAGGATTTCAATCCTGTAGTAGCCCCCTGCTCAAGTTTGCTAGTGAACATCTAACTAACAGGAGAAGGTTGCGGTCAGATGACAACAAAATCAAGCTCTTTAATATCAAATTGCCGCATTGGCGGTAGGAAACCAAATGCTGAATATGACCCAAATAAGACCATCCCCACAGTCAAGCATAGAATAATACTCTTTCCATTCAATTCAACCTTCTACTAAAAGTTAAAGACTGTTCAATTCTTTGTAAGTAAGCAAATTTAGAAATTTAGAAATGGATTATGAAATTATTTCCTTGATTGTAACTGAAAACTTTGATCGATTAATTGCAGAAAATGTAAAATGTGTGAGATGCAATAGGTTAGGCACCTTGCACTCTGAAGTTAAACAGCCAGTTTCCTTCCTAGCTTCTGTGACGCCTTCAGAATCATAAATTTTTTTGCTGGTGTTATCATGTATTATCGTGCATTTTCCTAATAGTACACAAGCTGCACCCAAAAAAGTATTTGAAAAGAGTTTACACTAACCTAGACTTACTGACACCAGGATATATTCTTAATCTGAGCGACCTGTATTCAGCTTAAGCCAAAGGATTTTGGATGTTGAACTGAAAGTACGCTGATCCATACTTACACTGCACATTGAGTTGAACCTGTGCCTCTCTGCGTTTAATGTTAAGCCCATTGTATGGAGCAGTCTGGCACCTGTATGCCCCCATCATGTCCCGGCTAACGTTCTTTAGCCTCAAGCGACCATCAGGCGTCTCCACTGTGGGCTTCCCCGAGGGCATTAGCAAGTCCTTTTCTGTCCGTGACCACAGTATAGGAGGACGTGGTTTGCCATCTACGACTAAGCACACCAGTTCGGCATTACCTCCCTCTCGCACACTTACAGCCTGACGTCCGGGTGGAACAGTCAGCACTGGAGGAGAGACTGGGAGAAAGCAAAGACAAAAAATGCAAGTAAGACAAAGTGTGAATTTAATTTTTGTCATTTCCATATAATCTGATCAGATAATAATTCTTGTTTAGAAATTGCTATAACAGTACTATATATATATATATATATATATATATATATATATATATATATATATATATATATATATAGATATATATATTTTTTTTAATAACAGTTCCTTAAACCCTTGGCTATTGTTAGAGTTTCCACTTTAAAATATCCTCCAACGTAGTCAGTAACATTAGAAAAGTGTAAGCACGAATACATAACCTTGGGCTCTAAGGTTAATAAAGTAATCCTTGTCCTTGTTGCCAAGCTAACGAGAAACTGGCACTTTTTTTCTGGATCAAAAATAAATTTCAGATTAATTAACAAGAAGTCCGAGGGCAAACATGATTTAAAATATCAGATAGTGCTAATGGATAAACTGGCAAAAACTAGGGAAACAGAGACAGATGGACAATAAAATTGTATGACAGGCACTGACATTTAAAGAGCTGATTTTATTAGACAATCGCACAGTTTTAATGACATGTGGGAACATTAAAAATATTATTACTAGGATTAAGTATATATTATGATTTAAAACACACAAGAAAGAATACATGAACACACACAACTGAACCATCAAAGCAACAAGCAGTGCAAGGCAGAGGTAGAGAGGGAAGAAATGGGATAAAAACTGTCTGAATGAAGACGCTAACTTTCAGTTGTTCCATTATTCACAAGGGGTTGCAGCACAGCGGGTAGCTCTGCATATTTAATTTGTAATTTTGAGATGCCCTTCTTGGTGCAACCACAAATGGATTTCCTGGAATCACACCTAGGATCTTTCAGTTGTTAGGTGAATGGGTAAACCACTAAGCTATTATGTTTTAACATGTCACATGATGTAAAAACACAGATTGCTAGAATATTTAATCATTGGCATGAGATAGTGTTAAGATTCATATAATTCATGAAAAATTACACCCCTTTAGATTTAGGAAAAACTGTTTGTTTTTTTTACATACTAAATGTACTGCTTAGGTTAAGCAGCATTGTGTACCTGAACATTTGTTCAATTAGTTTATCAGTCAACTCAAACATGTTTGTTTTAGAAGTTTGTTTATTCCACAAACAGCAACTGCCTAACCTCTATTAAGTGGTTGCCACCATACATATTTATTAATGACGATCAAGAGCTTAATTAAATGCATGGGCGATTTACAGCTAACCGTAACCCATTTGAATCTGCATGTGCTCGTGGCCTTAATAGACAAATATTTATTGAGCCATCATTATACATATACATGTACAAAGAATAACAAGGAAAAAGGGGAAACTCTTACCGCTGTTTTGAGAAATGTTGACATCAACACGAAGCTCTCGCACTGTGCTGCCTGAAAAGCTGGCCATGCAGCTGTAGGTGGCCAAGTCTCTGAATTTCATGTCCACAATCTCCAGACTGCTGGTGCCAGGTGCCATGTCTGGGTCACTGCGCAGTAAAATCAAACTATCTGAGTTGAAGACTGGTGCCCCGTTCTTGTACCAGGTATAGTTGACCTTGTCCTGGGGGGTGGCATCAACATGGCATGAGAGCTTAAGGTCACGACCCATTTGAATGGTTTCACTGTCCTTGTTAGAGTCTGGTGTAATTTGGAAGGTGAGGTTGCTCATTGCTTTTTGTGGTGGTAGAGAGGGAAAAAAGAAAGAAGAAAATTATTTAATATTTGTTACAATATAAATGCATTTGGTACAAAATGTACTAAAAAAAAATACAAAATTAAAATAATAATGCAAAAAAAATTAATAAAAGGGATAAGCATGACTAGGTATCACTGGCAAGGTCTGTCTTTTTTTCCCACTACTACAGTTGCTAAATGCTCTTATTTATCTTTTAATTTCCACTTGGTCTTTACTTAATTTAGAGTTTTCTGTAGTTAAACTATATATATAGTCCCTAGGAAAACAGAAAAGCACAACCCAAGGACATACATTAATTTTTAGCACATTTAATCAAGGAGACACTGTAGAGAGAGTGCCCAGAGATACAGTGGGCATACCTCAACATAACCAGATGAAAAAATTAGCTCATGCAATCATTTGTTCAACGAAATCATTAAGAGATGTAAAAAGTAATCACATTTATGTAGTGCTTTTCTAATCTTACAAGTTGACCTAACATGTCTGTCTTTGCAATTCTGTGTACTGTCAGGAGAATCATACCAACTGTAAGTCATGAGAGTGGGAAAATTGGTTTAAGCTGAAATTAACCTGGAAGTTGAAGATGACCAAAGCAGAGTTATAATTAATGTAAAAGCCTTAATCTTCATCTCGCACACCCTGACCGGAGAACAACAAATACCACTTTCATTTATTGTTCTTTTTCAACTGAGAGTTTTGATTTGATATATAAAACTATTTTTAGATAGCAAATGCTTCTTGACATGTATGTGAACATTTTTTGCATCCCCTTTATTCATTGACACACTTTACAAAGGAACCAAGTACCGTAATTGTCGGGCTATAAGCCGCTACTTTTTGCACAAACTTTGAACCCTGCGGCTTTTAGTCAGGTGCGGCTTTTCTATGGATTATCCATGATTTTTGTCATATCGTAAGACGATTTGTTTTGTTTGTTCCGCTGTTGTACGGCACTACGTTGCCTGGCGGAAGGGCATGTGATCAGACACACAGTATCGGGGTTCAAGAGTGGTATGTTGGTCACATGTCCATCCGCCAGGCAACATAGTGCCGTACAAGTAGCGCGAAAAACGAACTTCAAAGTAGCGCTACATGTTCAGCCGGAGGCGTGGATGACGAGCGGCAATGAAATTGCGAAAAGCAAGTCATGCTCAACTCCACCGGTGGAATCTGACAGCGTGGAAAAGTGTGAAAACATCCACGATCACCAACGGATTTCGAAGGGCTGGACTGCTGCATGATGGAGAGGAGGACACTGCCACGGCCCTTCTGAGGGTGTTCGACTCTGACACTGTCAACGAGGATTTCTTTGGTTTTGAAAGTGACAACGAAGGAAAGAAGCTGAGAGTGGATGACGAAGCCACCCTGAGCCTGTTCGTATCTGACACTGGAGAAGAGGACTTTGGTGGTTTTAGTGCGCAGGAAGATGGTGGTGAATGACTGACTTTTCTTGAGCCTAAAAGGTAGTCCGAATCTATTTTTCTGGTGTGCTGTAGGTTATTGTTATGTACTACATTTGTTACTCATTTATGAAGCACAGTACATGTTTCGTACTTGTAATTACCGCTACTTTTACATATACCTAAAAAGTTGTGCAAATATGTACCCAGAACTTGTTTTTCAAAATATTAATAAAAGGGGTGTGTCTCCAAACAGCCATCTCTTTCCTGACAATTCCCTTTGTGCATATTCTCTTACATATGATAAGTCAACATTGAAACACCTGCGGCTTTTAGTCAGGTGCGGCTAATGTATGTACAAAACAGGATTTTCCCCTAATTTTAGCTTGTGCGGCTAATATTCAGGTGCGCTTTGTAGTCCGGGAAATACGGTATTTGGTTGTTCAGATTTTCCAAAAGTCAAAAATTTCATAGGAAAGGCAAATTATTTGAACGGTTGTATTCCATTCCAGTACAGAATAGTAAAGTGTACAAATTAAAATTAAAAAAACAAACAGAAGAAAAACACATTCGTGAGATCAAAAAGAAGGAACTGATACTACTCAATAAAAAGAAACTAAACAGAAGAATGCAGGAGAAGAAGCATGGTTAATACCCCCACCCCCAACACCACTAACAAAACAAAAAAAGAAAAAAAATGAAGAGGTCGCCTTGTACCAAAGGAAAGAGGAAATTAGAGAAGAAAGAAAGCGAGTGAGAGAGGAAGAATCAAATTGTGAAGGAAGCCAAGACAAAAGGAGCCAAATACAGAATAAAATAACAGGGGGGTAAGGAGGAGGGGGGAAACAAAATCAAGGACAAAGAGTAACTCTCACACTGTCACATTTAATTTTCAGTTTCAAAGGCTCCGTTTCCCCAACAGATTTCCATGTTGAATACAAAATGGCTCTCTGTTTCCCCACGAAGGGGAGAGACAGGGGGTAAGGAGGAGAGGAGAGCTTGATTTAAACTCCTTTGAGCTTGTTAACAAGATACTTGGGTGGAGCCACGGATATGAAGCAGTGACCATATGGCTAACATGAACTTGCGACTTTACCTGATTAATGTGAGTGCGTGTGTGCATGTATACTCCTTAAATATTTGGATGCACTTGTCTACCTACCTGCCTGCAGACTTTTTTCCTTTATGAACTCACTGACTGTGAATGTGTGTCTCTTTCAGCATCTTGCCACCTGCGCTGGTGTGACAGTGTGTTCAGGCCCATTAAGCTAACAGGAGAAGCCCATCTAACATACGCTCTCCACAGTGCTAACTAACAGAAGAGACTGTTGCTAATTGCTTCCACTCCAGTCTAACTAATTGCAGTGAATAAAGATGATTAAAGGGGCTAAAAATAGCCAGAGGGGAGAGAGAATGGAAGTATTCTGTATTCTAACCCGCCCATTCTGACAAGATTCACATCAGCTTCGTTAATGACGGATCAGCAGCTAGCTCCACACACTCGCATGCACGCGCAGACTCACAAATGTCAACGAATGAAGCTAACGAGGACTATACAGACACTTTGCATAAAGCAATTATCAGTTGTACGAGACTTCTCAATGAGAAAAGGATCCTGACTGTGCCTTTGTCAACTATTTTAACTACCCCCTGGCTAGCCAAAGAATTAAATGCAACATGATTTTTAGTTGTAAAATCAGTGAATGAGAAGCCTAAATTATGCAAAGATTTAACAATTCCTGCCAACCATATGCAGTATTATCACATGGGAATGTCACATTGCTATATTTTTTTTTTAAGTAATAATAATAAATACATGAGGACTGGACAATATTTAAAAAACACCAAAAGTCTCATTGACACATTCAGACTAATTCTGAAAGTATATCCAGAATCTTTTAAACAGCAATTCCAATTGAAAAACAATCTTTTGCAATTGTGCAACTGGAGCTAGTTTATACCAAGGTTGTAAAAAACACAAATCTAGATTTTATTTTATTTTTTTTGCAAAAGCATCACCCCTTTTCACAGGTGCAAATACATACAAACATTACTTACTTCTCACAACGAGGTTGACGTTCTTGCGTGCAGGGTTACCCACATTGTTGACTGCCGTGCAGTTGTAGAAGCCTGCATCCGCTGGTGTGACAGCTCTCAAAATCAGTGATTCTCCTCGAACTTGAGCACTGAGGGGAAGAGGGCCAGGGTAACGTGACCACGTCACAATGGGGAGAGGGAAACCTGCTGTGACCTCACAGGTTATGCGCACATCCTGACCAGGATCCACCACCACTGTATCATTCACTGACAGTCGGATCATTGGTGGACCTGTGGGGCACAGACACACGGAAAGAAACGAACAGACAAACAAAAGTAGTTTAAATGGGAACGATACATGTTTTTTCAGCGAAAAAATTAAGTTGTGAACATTTCTATTATGAGCATTTTTAAGGTATGACTTTACTGTCTTTAAAAGTTTCTTTTGCCTGCAATTGTAATAGAAAGTACGTATAAATATGTGCTTGTTTCAAGCTCACATTCGAGTTCAAGTTCACTTTATTTGGTCTTTTCAGCCATATTAAAATACACTGCAATGTAACTCTGTTTCACAGAGCCCAAGTGATGGGAAAAAATTGCAAAATGTAAAAGCACTCAAAACAAGATGGAGCAGTACAATAAAAGAGACAGTGCAAGGTCATAAAGTGCAACCAATAGCTGAGTTAAAGAATAATAAAATAGTGAAAGACATAAAAAGAATAGACGTGATACATGAAATGGCATAAAACATTACCAACACCAGACTTAAAAATAGCAAGATAATCACCACATTAAAACATTACAGTTCCTGTATCTCAGTGTCTGTTTGCTGTCTGGGTCTTAGCATGAGTCTTTCTATATAGCTTTTCTCCGTACAAACTAATCAGTGTACCAAAGGTAATTCAGGTCCCTGTTCTGCTCTCATATCATCGCCTAGTCACTGCCTCCATTTCCTATGACTGACCTAACAGAAAAGTACAAGATGACCCGTAATGCTACTGCAAAAGAGGCTGAAAAATGCTGTTGGCACAGAAAGAAATCAATTGGACCCTAGCATGTTCCAAAGGGGAAAAAAAGTGGCAGAGGAGTGAGGATAGGGACACATACTACACGACGGGGAAAAACTAAGTGTAAAAGAGTAAAAGACAACAGAGTAAAAGCTGGGGCCAAAGTTGAAGAGGGGACAATATGAAAAATGTGATATTAACCACCTACAATGATGTTTGGAGACGTACATCCAAAGCAACAGTGAAAACCGTGTAACGCACGTTGTGGTTTCCACATGCTATTTAGAATGCTGTCTGCACAAATATCAAATGGAAACATTAAGGCAAAGTTTAAATGGCATATCCTATACCACTTTTTCATTTATTTTGTTTCATATTTATTTGATATTTTCAAATCAGTTGCAATAAACATATATTTTTTAAATTCAGCTATTCAGGCGGTTGCAAGCAGGTCAAAGTTGGGAATTTAGAGTTATATAAAACCAGTAAATGGATATTTAGTCAATTTTGTGTACATAACAATTTTGGCTTCCTGTGTTGTTTAGTTTAAAAGGCGTCTCTGTCTTATTTGAAGCATCAAATATGGATTCTTTTACAGTTCACGTTCAAAACACGTTTCATTATATATTCTAGTTCAGTGTAAACCTAAGCAGTCTAAGCAGCAGACTCAAATGGCTCTAGTAGGCTGCAATAGTATTTGCAACAACTTGTAATAGGTTTTTGCATATCTTGCCACAAGGTGTAGATGGGGTGACAGGAGGTTAACATTGAGAGAAATTAGCTTGTGACCAAAATGTCACCCATTTAAATCCTCCAAGTTGCCGCAGAAATCTTTTTGGTACACTAGAATAGAAAGGTTTTCACCTCCCTCATCAACTAGAGTAAAAACAGCCTGGGGCGAAGCAGTCAAACCACAGTTTCTTTACTGGAGCTGCTCAGTGGTCACAAGTCACTAATCTTTGGTTGTTACAGTACGGCTCTCTGGCTGGAAATCATCTGTGTAACTCTCCCTTAAACTATCTGGCTAAGTGAATGCTTAAAAAGAAGAAAAAAAAAGATTTAACTGGTTTTTCACATACAAACATACAACAAGTTGATGACTTTTATATACTTTTTTACTATATGGAGACATAAAATTAAAAGTAAACAATGTTTGATCTTAATATATATTTTTTGCAATAACTAATTAGCACACTGGTGAATGATGAGGGATGAAAGAGGCTTAGAGGTTTTTAAGGTATAGAGGTTTTACTGAATCCACAATAGTATGGGTTTAATTATAAGCAGCAATATGTGCAATCTGTCATCTGCGAAAAACACCACTAGCAATACTTCAAAAAGGTCCTTGAAAAACTGAAAGGGTTTTGACAATGTATCACTCTTCTACCACTTAAAAAAAAGAAAAAAGAAAAGTATTCATCTGTAGAAATCAAGCTGTCCTTTGTCGGAGTTCACTTATGAACGTGGACATTTAAAAGAGGCATCTTTATCATCTTTAACCCATATTTTTCTAGTTACTTTTCTTTGTATTTTGTCTCACATACCATTGTAATTGTGGGTCCTGATCAAGACAAAGTCATGACAGAATTTGTTGTATAGTGCGTATTCATATCATTTATGACAATCATTTATGATTTATTTTTCGTTCATGTATTTTTGTGGGACTAAAAGAACTGTATGCTATGAAAAAATATGCTCAAGCTGAAAAACTATGTTCAAGCTATTCAATATAAATATATTTAATAATCGACCTATCTGTCTATTGACTCATAATTGATTTAAGAATTCTCCAGCCATAATTTTAAATGGGCTCTGGAGGACAAGGAGTAGAAGAATTTAGGCTTTTATCAACCTGAGACTGTTAATCCTCAGTAAGAGACCAACCAATAGGGTACAGGAAGCAATTCATTCTAATAGACTTTATGCACTACATCCTCTCATCTAATCTCTCTCTCATTTTTTTATTTATTTATTTATTTTTTAGCAGATTGCAATCGGCGTAATGAAAGTGGTGCAGAGCTTTAACAAACAAGTTTACAGGTGCATGTTTCTGCTAATACAAGAATGTGCACAGAGCTCTACACACATTCTTTCACTCTAATGGGTAACAAAAAAGTGCAAGCAAGCACACATACGTACACACACACACATACACACACACACACACACACGCACTAATGGGATATCTCTTTAGCTAACCTCACTAGTGATGGCTCCGAAGCTGACAAGAAATTTCACTGGTGTAACAGCTGCAATCAGCACATAAATAGCACTGTCTACTCCCATTGTATCAAATCACAGCACTAGGAAAGTAAACCCCTGTGGGCCTGCAAACCCTTCTAAGCATTGAACAAACCTCAATGGAAGCTTTCACGCTTGGTTATGTGCCTGTTTGTTTAATTAATTTACAGTGAAATAAATTTATTTGGAGATGCAATGTAGAAAAGCCCTACTGTATGCTGATCTAATTGATTTTATCATTAAGTCTGAGCTGTCTGCACGTTTCTCCAGGTAGGGTTTGTACATAGTAGGTTAGGTTAATAGATAGGACATACATAGTTAAAACATAAGTCAGGTAAACCAGAGACTGGGTTTAAATAAAACAGTGGGTCTATACGGTAGCTCTATAAGGTACATGTTAAGAGTTTCTTCCTGCTCTGTTGTTACCCCTATGTCCCACAGCCTTTAAAGAGTTAAGACATCAACCCGAATATATATAGGACTGAACCCATCCAAAGACGACTGTTGGTGATTTATTCTGTCTGGGTGCAAAAATCACTTAAATCCATCAATCTATCAATCCATCCATTTAACCTCTTTTTCAATTCAAGGGCCTGAGTCTATCCAAGGTTTAATGGGCCGAGAGCTGGGGTACACAATAGACAGGTTATCAGTCCATCACAGTGCCATTCAATCCAGTGATGGTATAACAATTATAACATTTATCCATCTACATTGCAAAGTTATTTCTGCTTAAGGTCTAGCCTATTCACTTTTTAATCTCAGTTCACAACATTTTCTGCAGACTGTTGATGGGAGCTATCATTAATTTGCAAAATAAATAAAACTAATTAAATATTTAAGCCACAGGAAAAAAAAAATGGAGAGAAAATCTGAGAAGACGAAGAAAAGTGAGAGTTAGGCAATGGGGAGGAACAGAGGATTTGAGAATTATAGCTTCAATTTCCTGGGGATGCGTGGGTGACGGTAACGGAGGGATCAGCCAATGCTCTTCCCAAAGTAATGGGATTTATGTGCAGCACAGTGGTTTACAACCAGGTAACAAATGCCTCTCTTTTCCATGCACACACTTCGACTTCCTCTCTTCCTTTAACTCTCTGTCAGTTTGTCATCTCCGTATCTTCAGTATTCTCTCTTTTCACGTCTTCGCATCTCTGTCATACCTCGGCCTCAGACTTCCATCCTGCATTTTTTTTTAAAACCCTATGGTTTGCTTTCTCTCTCACCGTCATCCCGTGTAACCTGTTTGAGATTTAATTTGTCTCTAAGGTAAAGGCAGAGGGGTTATTGGGGGGAAATTGGCTGGAAATAAAAGCTTAAAGGTTTGGAGAGAGGTGTAAGCTGACAAGAGCTGTATGTTTGTGTATTGTACTCAGGAACAGCGCTTGTCACTATCGCAGAGTTAGTCAGAAATATGGCGGGATAGCAGGCTGGCCAATGGGTTTGGAGATCAAGTAGCAATCAACACTTTTTTGCTGATCATTGGTGGTAATATGAGTAAAAGTTTAGGGTGTGATTGTAAAATGAAGGGTTGGCAGCTATACAACAGAAAAAATATTCTGAAGCAAAGGAAGGCTCAGTCTTGGAATATGCTGTTTATTTAAAGCTAATATAAAGTTTATTCAATTTCAATTCAGTTCAACTCAGTTTTATTTATATTATATTAGATCACAACAATGGTCATCAAAGATGGACAATTAAAGACATCCGTTTAAATAATATAATTTTAAACTATTTTAACCGTTGCAAAGCTACCGTGAGCCTCGAGTGATGAAAAAGAAGACAATTAAAATTGAATTTATATAAGAAGGAAATGAAGAAAATGAATATTTAATTTCAACTGCAGTTTTCAATCAAAAAAGGCAGAGGTTGTCACTTTGAAGTCAAGTGTTTCTCAACAAAGCGTTTTGAAATATTTAATTGTAAGCCACAGACAAAATATTCTGACACAGCTGAATCCAATATAGAAATGCAAATATCCTAAAATATTCCAAATGCAATTTTTGTGTTGCTCATGGGTAAAAAAGTGTGAAAAAGTGCAATGCAAACTGTCCCCAAAAAAGACCGTATTCAAAATTCCTTGGATTTCTAAAGCTATATATTTTTTTAACTCTAAGGTTCAAATTCAGAGAAAATTCTCAGACTCTTAAAGCCCCGACCAATGACTTCACAAAAAATGATCAAGGCAGCCTTGAGAGCAAATCGATTCTTGCCTGTGGTGTGGCTGTACATATCCCCACAGTGATCCCCTAACTAGAGTGGATTTGAGGGTGATGAAGAAATGTCAGAGAAATTTATGAACTGAATGGTGAAATGTTTTACGTGGGGGTACACCATGCAGCCCGGACATACCATTCAATAAATTTTTATATTTCTATATAAATAATACAATTAAAAAAGTAAATATAATGGATGCACAAGCATCAGTTTTAAGACAATATTTTGCTTTTTAAATTCTGTTTAAATATATGTCTGGTCTCTCCCTCTCTCCCTTTCACATAACCCTTTCCTGGCATGGATTATAGCCTTACATAAAACTGACTGCACAGGTGCAATAAAATGTCCTACGAGAGGTTTTAGTGTAGTGAGGATTATTGCAGATTGCCCATTGATCTTCAACTTTTCAAGGGGGAATTCACTTGCAGTAGGATTAGCCTCCTATTGATAATAATAATATATATCGTGCAATTGTACAACTGCCATATTATCTTGAAGGTATAGTGTGGTATGTGTTATAATAATCAATAAAACACTAAATAAACTTGCACGTACAAATTAAATTCTCCCAATTTTTGTGTATGTGTCCTTGCTTCTTGTTGTGTGTTTTTTTCCCATAAAATGTGTTCCATTTATGTCATTGTAGCAGGAGGAAAAAATCTTCAAAAAAAAATCTACATTGACACCAGGAGCTACATAATAAGTGGAGTTTCTAACTTAATCAAAGGCACACAGTAAGAACTTGTCAGAAGTCTGTGATCTATATTAACTGTAAATTATTTAACAAACCTGACAATTTGTGAAAGAAATTTCTACTTTTCAATTTCTTTTTTCCCTTTGTGTATAGAAGAAGAGTTTCAGTTTTTCCATTTCATTTCAATTCAGTGTTATTTGAATGGTGCCAAATCACAAGAACACACACACACATACTTGCAGGTGCCACTATTACAGAATATTTCAGGTCAGATTAAAAAAATTTTGTATGACAGAAGTTATTCACTTCGAATGAACTTGGTTAAACAAATTGGCCTGCCCTCTTTCTTTTTGTTTAATATAGACATAAAACGATGAGAAGATATGAAGAGAAAATTACTTTAAAACTTTTAAAATAGGGAGCAGGAGGTTATAAAGAGATTAGTTGATTTATGGGTTTTGACACATATATTCTCTCATGCATGTTTTCCCAATTTTTAAACATGCAGTGTATTACTAATACTAGAGTATTTTTCACTCATGGTGAAGACCATCTAAGTTACTCAATGCCACACATCCGGTTCATGTTCCATTACCCCCTAAACCCTTGTACGCTACCACTTTAAATAACATGACAAGCTTACAGAGTATGCCCCCATGTTCTTCTTTATGAGAGGCAAGGGAAGAGGATTTGGTCTCTGATGACGGTTACTAGAGGGCAGAAGCCAGTACTAAAATCCCAGGGTAGGATTATAATATAAAAATCAATCATTCCCCTTGTCCCAGTGCGGTGAATCAGCAGTAATCGTGTGACCTAGTTGGATGTATCTAATCTAAGCGGTGAGTGGTACACAAGGACAAACAAGGGGCTCAGTGAGGAAAAGCAAAATATGCTCATTAAACGAATATTACAGAAGATTAAAAAGCAACTCGCTGACTGCTTTTGTCTTTTACAATCTCTCTATTTCCATCTTTGTGTCCATCTGTTTATACCTCTCCCTCCTTTTGCCCCCTGTGTATTTCTCTGTTCTTTGTGTCATTTTCTTTGTTTCTGCATCTGTCACTTTATTTATTTCAGTTTTATACTTCTATTCATTTTTGGAAATCTGAGTCTACAGATGTAATTTTCTGAGAGAATGTTTACACCCGTGAAAGGAAATGTTTGTTTTCTTTTGAGATCAAGTCTAATTTTTATTCTTGTTTTTGTTTAAAGTATCAAAATATGTGCTATAAAATTTGAGACCTGAAATTTGCTTTTGTTTTTCCGTTACTACATGTTTTCATAGCGTGCCTTTAGGTAGTATTAGTGATTTAGATGATTTAGGAGCATCTTAAGTAGGGATGGGTACCGGTATCGTTCTGACATAAACGGTAGTAACCAGACCGAAAAGCAGCGCACATTTCGGTGCTTTATTTCTCTGAGATGTCATACACTTTGGATTCCAGCCAATCATTTTACCTTTGCAAGCGTAGTAGGCGGGCCCAGGTACCTACGTTCTTTTAGAGCAGAGCTACAGATTAAAAATGCCCAAGGCGAAGCGGTCAAACGTCTGGCTGTACTTCACAGCAAAATATGCAAACTCAGCAGCCTGCAACAAGTGCTTTAAGGTGATACTGTGATACTGTCAAAGGAGGTAACACCTCAAATCTGAAGAAACACCTGGCAACGTATAGCATTTTGTTAAAAGCCGAGAAATGTGCCGTATTTGATAGCTTGCTGCGAGACCTCACACCGAGCACATCTACTGCGGGTGTGGTGCCTGTTATCGGACCCGGAGCAACATCCCCCAAAAACACGAAGAGGAGAGTCCTGGCCCCTAGCCCTGCCAGTGTAGCAGAAATGATGAAGGATGATGACGGCAGCAGCAGCCGTTCTTCTCTGCGTGAGTAGCTTAATGTTGTTCGTGTGTAATTTACGTTGAGTAGGCTAACCACGTTATTACATTAACGCATGTAAGGTGAACTAGCAAACACCATCATAGCTACATGCGGCTGTCTTCTTGTTTGATGGCAGATACTCCCTTCACCCTGGCCAAAAAGGCTAAAATGACCAAAGAAAAAGAGGGAAACAGCTGAACATGAGAGGTTTTTGGACAAAGTTTGTGTTTTTTTTCCATTGATTAAGCACTGCTTCCCAGAGGTGTGGACTCGAGTCACATGACTTGGACTCGAGTCAGACTCGAGTCATTAATTTTATGACTTTAGACTTGACTTGAAAAAATGTTCTAAGACTTGTGACTTGACTTGGACTTTTACACCAATGACCTGGGACTTGAATTGGACTTGAACCGGTTTACTTGAAAAGACTTGATATTTTACCCCAAATATAAAATTTAACATGCATATTATATAGAGATTGAAAATGTGACGTCATTCACGGGTAGAACCGCAAAGGATTCTGGGAACTCGTGGCAAGCGGTACTAGCGCACGCAGGCTTTCAATTGAAACCAGTCACACAGCGATAAAAAGAAACACAAAAATGTCAAGAAGCTGTTGTATTATTAACTGCAATAGCCGGTCGCATGACAGCCACGGGAAGCCGACGGGTAAAGAGATCGGTTGTTATCGGATTACGTCGTTGAAGAGAAATTGTTCGAGCCATGTTTCCGAAGTAACAAAGATGCGACTGGATTGCAGCCATTCAAAGATCAAATATAACGTCCCAGAACACTCCAGCTCACAGGTTAGTCTGCTCCAAGCATTTACACAAAGGTCAGTGTTTTTTAGTAGTTAATACGTCATTTTTATAACATAATTAGTGATATAGGTTACAAGCAAGTCTGGCGCTGAACAGAAATTGTCGCGCTATGCTCCTTTATTTATTGTGCATAAATAGTGAATTGTCCTGACACAATATTGTGTTTCGCTTCTGTTATTATGGTACATTGACAAAAACATATACTTTTATTCACAGGATAAAACAGGTTTTTTGTATCACTAATTGCCCAGTACGATTACAGCATACAATATTATTGTCACTGCTACATTTCTGTGATGCTACCAGAAATTATTTCCACTACTAATTAATTACCGTTGAGCTCAAAGGTCCTATTAATAAACGGTTAAGGAATGTGTATTTATGACGACAATTTGTGAGACTGGTAAACTTATGATATGTACGATGGTCTTTCGTTCTACACGGTACATTTCAAGGTCCTGCACCCATCCGTCGGTAAACTGTACCTGGGCTTGTTGCAGTGACCTGAAGTTACTAAACTTCATGAGTGTATGCACTCACTCCAAGAACCGTATGATTATAAATATGCATATAAATATGCTAAGATGAGATAGCTGACTTCATCTAACTAGCAAATGTTGTCCAGGCTACGTTGGTGATACAGTTTTTTTTAATGTGTATGATATTTTTGTCATGCGATTTTAAAGCTGGTCCTACAACCGCATCCAAGAATAACATGCAGCTTATCTCAGAACTGTCGGTGAAAATTATTCCAGGAGCTAAGTTTAATTGAGCTGCATTTTATAGAGGTGCAATTTCACAATTTGTGTATATTTTCTAAGTTCACTATTTTGTCATGTGTTGAGAAAAACACAGATTTTAAAATTACATGGTCTAATATTTACATTTAGCATAACTGCAACATTATTTTTTCGTTGTTTTTTTTTTTTAAAGACTCGAAAGGACTTGAAATTCAAAGTTTCAGACTTGTGACTTGACTCGGACTTTTACACCAGTGACTTGAGACTCGACTCTGACTTGCCTGACATTACTTGAGACTTGACTTGAGACTTGAGGATAAAGACTTGAGACTTACTTGAGACTTGGTCCCACCTCTGCTGCTACCAGCCAAGAGTGATACCATAAATCCCCTATAGCTGCAGAAAAGGCTAACATTGTTATCTTTTTACAAAAAAACAGCTAAGCATAAGAGGTTTTTAGACAAAGTTGGTGTTTTTTCCATTGTTTAAGCACTGCTTCCAGCCAAGAGTGATACCATAAATCCCCTATAGCTGCAGAAAAGGCTAACATTGTTATCCTTTTACAAAAAAACAGCTGAACATGAGAGGTTTTTGGACAAAGTTGGTGTTTTTTTCCATTGATTAAGCACCGGTTCGAGCACCATTTAAGCACCGGCACCGTTTCAAAAGTACCGGTTTGGTACTGGTATCGGATAAAACCTAAACGATACCCATCCCTAATCTTAGGTGTGTTTATGTGAGTATTTCAATATGGTGCAGTCTAAGTCTAAGGTATATAAACTTGTTAATGCAGTTAATCTGGAGTTGTTTTAGGAAATGCAATTCTCTCTATTCTTTATTTTAACAGTTCATCTCATTAGATATCTGTGCTCTGTTAGGGCAGGTTAGGAAGTGAAGAAAAGTGCACACTCAGACATAATCACACTTCATCCCTCTCCCCTTAACCACATTTCTTTCCTCTTTCTTTTGTAACCACAGACATGTGCACACAAAGAAACGCATACACACACTAAGCGGTGTGCACTTTCGATCAGTCTGTGAGGCTGTGAGGTCCAGACAGATTGGCTGCTTTGGCAAGCTTCTGAGCCCTGATGCCAGGGCCAGGCAGGCGTTTATTGCTGTGTTTGCTGTGTGTGTCTTTGTATGTGTGTTGAGTGCGCTGTGGGAATACAATTGATCTTAGCCACAGGATCCCAAGAGGGGAGCAGAAGAAGGCTGGGGCAATGGTCGTGAAGAACCCCTATCTCACACAGCGGGAGCATGAAGACCTGTTTGTTTTCCTTCCCTACTTGTTGATTTTAACACTGGTAAATTGTTCGTGTTTGGTTGCCATGTCCTTTTGGCCATTGTCTATTAAAAGTGTGTTTTCTATATTCTTAAAAGAAAACATTGTGTTATAAGTGTTGTCTGCTCTAATTAATTGGGTGTCTCTGAGCTACAGCTGATTTCCCTAATACTGAATTATTAGTATTAATTATTAACTATTAGTTTTTCTGAAATATTTCAGTAAGCTGTGTCCATCTGTTTTATTTTTAATTCAGTTAGTTTATTGGTTGTTTCGTCCTCGTGTCTCTTTTTCTTTCCTTTTTTTTTAACAACAGAGGTGCCAAATTCTGTTTATTTTCTTCCTAACTTTGTCACAGTTTCTTCTCTTTGACTTCTTGTATCTTTCCCACCTTTAGCACACTTTAGAAGACTCCTGGGGAACTTTTATCTCAAAAGAGGCCTTATTTTTCACTGGATAACATCTTCAGTTCAAAACCTGTAAATATATTTTAAAAGTGTCACAAAACCTTGTGCTCATCATAAAAAAAATATACTCTATAGTGTTGCTGATATATACTGTATACTGTTATTGCCAGTGAAAAGTAGCACAGTCTCACAGGAAAGTGTGAAATAGCTGATCTATTGTAGAAATTTATAATTTTTAATAATAAAGGCTGTAAACTTGCAAGATGCCTATTTCTGGGGGGCAAATAACAGTGGTGGGAACATAGCAAAATGGAAAATGAAGTTAATGTGATCTACACTGGGAAAGGTAATTATGTCCTTTTGCATATTTTACATATTTTCCATTTGTCTGCACGGCTTCCTTCCAAGTACTCTGTTTTCCTTCCACAGTCCAAAGACATGCAGTGGCCATAAGTGAGAACGTGAGTGTGAATGGTTGTATACCTCTGTGTTAGCCCTGTGACAGACTGGTCACCAGTACAGGGCGTATCTCACCTATTGCCCTATGAGTAAGTAGAAGCAGAAGATGGAAGTAAGTAGAGGTGGATGGATGGATGGATTTCAAAGTGCAGGACAACTTTTCACCAGGACTCAAATTAAAAAGTGTCCTGCAATACTGTAGTGTTTAATAGCTATATATATTCATACATTACACTTATACTTGTAAAAATTTGCACTACAAATATAACAATTTTTACAATCACTGTATGTGCTTTTGAGAAAAAACACTGCATTCCAGTCTTTGGTTGCATATATGACCCTCTGATGTGTTTACTAGCAGTATGACATACTTGACATACTGCAGTACTAAACAGTATGTCGAGGGAATATTGATCTTTTGGAGTTTTAAACTCCTGTTTAGCTTTTAAGGCTCCATGTTTATTCAACAGCCTGCTTTCAACTAAAATTGCAATTCACTAATTAAAATGAATTAAATAAAATTAGCGTAAACTAATGAGAGTAAACGCTCAGTGAGAGAAAGACAGAACCTTGTAGAGTTTTAAAACACTCATGTTTTATTAAATCTCACAAGGACCCTCTTGTCAAATAAATTAAATCT
This sequence comes from Maylandia zebra, assembly GCF_041146795.1. NCBI lineage: Eukaryota > Metazoa > Chordata > Actinopteri > Cichliformes > Cichlidae > Maylandia > Maylandia zebra. Next base: position 13,574,913 of record NC_135167.1, read on the forward strand.
AATTACTGAAAGGAAATAAATATAACTGAATAATGGCCTTCAAAAAAAAAGAATTCAAACACTTAATTGTCAAGCAATCTAGGCTAGCCGACATTTAGAAAGTTAAGTTAGAAGAGGAGGAAGAGGAGAAAATAAACACAATAGGAAAAAAAATCATTTAAAAAATACAGCTCAGACAGGCATGGCCCTCTCCCTTGTGGAATACCATACTGACAGTAACAAACCTGACAGGGTTGTCAATGGCAACAATGTTGTTGTAAGTAACAGAGTTGCCGGGCGATGGCGTGGAGATGGACAAAGCGGTGCAAAGTGAATTGGCGATAACAGGGAGTGTGACAACTGAATTACAGCTGACGGCCCTGAGATGAGCTCTCAGCAACTGTACAACAAGACAGATAGACAATATCCTACACTGGGAGGCAGGCAGGAAGATAGAACGAGACCGTATTTCAGTGGAAAGTCAAAAGCAAGAGGGGAAAAAAAACTCACTATCAGAAAAGAAGACAGAGGGAGAGATCATACAGGAAGTGAGAAAACAAGAGGAAGAAGAAAGGAATCCTATTTCCTGAACAAGTAAAGATAGGAGACACTTTAACAATGAGAGAAAGACAGAACTAGAGATTCCTGCACAATCACAGAGCAAACATGATCAGAATAGTCAGATAAGATGGAATTATTAGAGGATTTCTGTACATCGACAGAAATAAAACATCTTGGCTTTGTAAAGTTGTAAACAGTTGTGGTCAGAAATGTATATACATTCATCATGGATATAATTATCTTGGTAATTCTGGGTTTTTTGATAAAGATTTCTTTAAACAGTCCTTTTTCCAAGGTGGAATGACTGTACCACATACATCTTTACTGAATGTGAAGAACAAGAATTATGTGCACAAGTCTGAAATTATTTGAGATTTTCTCTAATCCACACAGGGTCACACAAGTATACATATAGGCTCAAATGTATAAATGCACACACTTAAATCTCTTAATAAGCGGTGCTAATGGTTCTACACTTTCTTTTGACTTGACTAGTCCATGGCTTTTTCACTTCTCATGATCATGATTGATCAAAACAGTCAGGCTTTTTTTCCCCAACTAAATTCCCAACACAAAAAATGTACTTATTGGATTTGCCACTACATAGGAAATACAAAATACTGGAAATAAATACAGTTCTCATGTTTTTTGTTTTGTTCTTCTTAAAGCCCAAACACATATTTTGGGTTTAAACTGTAAAAGTTTATTGGTCATTTTCTTTTACCCCGTCCCAAATTTGTGGTTTTTCACAATTCCCGGGTGTTCTAGGAATGTATCACCCGCAAATTCTGTGAACTGTAATGATAATGAAACACAAATTAAAAAAACTTACTTGTAGCATTTGTCAGCCTGAAGGTGACGGACTTGTCTTTGATGTTACACACATTGCGGACTGACACCTGACAGGTATAATCAGCAAAGTCCTTGGGTCTGAGATTCTTCAGCTTCAGCACCTTGGTCTCACCCTGAATATGAGAAACAGGACATCATACAACATCATGTTGGATTATTGTGCTGTAAAAAGAATCATCTGAGAATTAATCACATTAACATTAATATAAACATAATAAACAAAAATCATATTTTCATCGTAATCCATAAACCTGAAAACCCAGAGCGTTTATTTCAGTCTCTTTTAAACTGGGCTGTAATCTTGTGCAAAAGTCTTTAATATGCTGAACCGGGTTAAATACAAACTGAGAGAAGCTCAAATATTAACATAGATACATGCACACACGCATCCTGCCCTTGTATATTGCACGCTCTGGTTATCAAGTGAAGCATTTCAAATATTCATTCATTGTCATTTGATTGGTAAATTCCAAATATCTTTCACATGCAACCATCGGGAAAATGAAACTGATCTGGTTCAAAAATAAAAACTAAATCTGTTCATCTTCTCTCTATTTCTGAAAGCATGCTACTTGCAATCTCAGCAGTGTGCTCGCTTCTTCTCATGTAGATGTACAGACACTGACTTGGACACACAAAAGCAGTCACACATCTCTTAACATCACTGATGATTTTCAGATCAAGGCTTTGAGTCTGATACAGTAGGCAGTGTCTTAGGCAGCCCTGAGAAGAGCTTTGCTGGCTGGTTAATTGAACTCCAGGGGCTCTGCTTTGTTGCTGACTGGTGCTTTGATAAGTGAAGAAAATGGGAACAGTTGTACTAACTGAACAATTGTGTGCTCAGCCTGGGGATGAAGCCTGGGGACTGTTTATTTGGCAGTTTTTTCAGCTGGATATTGCTGGGTAAATGAACAAGTAACTGACTGTTCAACTTGATGGCCAGTTCATTTTAACCTAATTAAAAGCGTGCTTGTCTTAACGCTGATAGAAAGGAAGAAAAACAATCTCATAATGCTACTATAAACAACAATGTAAAAATGTAATACATAATTATTCATGTGTTTGCTAAGGCATTCCAGTGTACCTACCATGTTCTAGGCTTCCTGACATAGTATATTTCTAGAGTTTTTGGGATTTGTTTGCATAGAGTGATTAATGAAAATTTTAGTCATTAAAAAGGGCCACGTTATTAAAGTTAATTGAACCTATTATGCCTGGCCCATGGTAATTTTTTGTTGTTTTACTTGGATTTAGTAGCTTATAGTATTTTCACAGTAATTACTTCAGTAATGTTTATGCAAAATAGGTATATCCGACTACCACAGAGAAACCACAGCAACACATAGTGCAGCTGATAATGTGTATTATCAGCTGCAACTGTCTAGTTTAATCAAGTCAATATTAGTTGCATGAAATAGTGAAAGAGAGTAATAAGAGATATATTGTTTTGAAAGTTTGAAACTAAATCTGCTTCAAATTATGAAGTTATGTTTCAGTTATGAATGAATGTCTCACATAAAACATTGAATATGGAGGATGCATATTTCCTAAAAGTAAGTTAGACCTTCAATGGGTGAAGAGTCCAGTACTAGCATCCACAACATATTATGTATTTAAATATATATATTAAAATGTCTTTTTGTGATATAACCTGTAACTGCACAAAATAATATGACATAAAATTGTAGTTAGCCTTAGTTGTAATCTATGTAGAGGTAATACAGAGCATTAAAGGGCTTTTCCCACTTTGGAGTGTCACACTGACTTAAAAAGTAAGCGTAGTGTCACACACTGAATAATGTAATCAAAACAATGTTGCAGGTTACGATGAAATTATTGCTATCATAAAAATAAATCCATCTAAATGACATATCTTGCTAACTGTCTGATACATACAGCTCCACAGGTCACTGATAATACACATGGAATCAAATCATGTTAAAAATAGCCATACAGATTGATTGCAAGTCCTTTAACGCCAAGTAAAACATGCACAGTTTCAGCAAATCCAAAGCTTATCAGTCTTGCCGTGGAGAATTATTGGATAATTGCTCTTCAGGGGAGAGGTTTAAGAAAGAAACAGTTCAATTCCTATGACAACCTTACATCAACGCTAATTCCACAACACTGTCTAAGTAAACATTGAATGTGAGACATATTCAATTAATAATCACGAGAGAATGAAATACGTTCAGCTGGGTGAGGCTTTGTCTTGATGGCAGAAAAGAACAGGGTTGAAATGGGAAGGTAAGGGCAGAAAGCAGGGAGCGACTCCACACCTGGCAGAGCGTTTGTGAGCTGTACATGTGTACCTGAGTGTAAAGAGGCTCATAAATGTCCACTCCATTGTCTTTGCTCTGCTCGATGAGCATATCCCCACGTTTCCAGATGAAGCGTGCGGGAGGGTTGGAGTTGACGGTGCAGCGCAGGAATACTGTCTTCTCTTGGTAGTAACTGCCGCGCACGTCGCTGATGGTCTGGTGTACTGTCAGAACTGGTATATCAAGATCTGCAAAATAGACGGTGAAGAAAACAATAAAACTATGAAGACTTTGATAATGCTGCAGGGATAAAATTGCACAATTAAGCTCCTACTCCATCACACAGGGAAATAAATAACCACAAAATACTGTTTTATAAAATCACAATCTCTTCACAGCCTTTGCAGTTAAAAAGGCTTTTCATGGCTTTGAGGCTTTTTTTTTCAGGGGAAAACACTGGCAATAATTTGTAGCAGGGATGAGATCTGATATATGGAATAATACTTGTAAATAAAGCAAACAGTTCTAGTTTGTTGCCCACCCACACTGACCAAAGCTGTCCAAACAGTCACCTATTTATTTTACTTTCTAAGGAGCACAAATGTCCAAAGATTTCTGTGTTTACCATTTCCATCTCTTGCTGTGACTCTCGCACACTGCGCCTTCATATTTCTTTTCTGTCATTTTTTTAATCCCCCTTTCCCCCCCACTTGCTTCATTTTTCCTGGGCATTTCCTTCATGGAAGTGTCGTCTCCCTTTTCCTCCAGTGGATAGGATTTCAGCTGCTGTCACGAGCACAGAGGCTGCTCTCCCCTGGTTTCTGCCATCTCTACAAAACTCACTGCCACTTTCACTCCACATCACCATCCCTTCCTTTCTATCCTCTCCTCCTCGCTCTCTGCTTCTATCTCTTACAGGGCAGAGTGGTGTGTGTGTGTGTGTGTGCATGTGTGTGCGTGCGTGTGTAATTCTGATTCTTTGCAGCCTAATTGGACTGTTGCAGCCTTCAAACATTATAGAAACAATTTCTGCCAACACCAAAGGTTCCTCTCTTTGCTCCCCACTCCATTTTACTTCTCCCCTTCCTGCTCACCACCTTTTTCTTTCTCTTTGCACCTCCTGCCCTTCACCTCCTGTCTATTGTGTCAACTCATCTCACCTACAGCACACTTAAGTTGCAAGCTATGGAAAAATGTGAGCTGCGAATGTAACGACTATGTTGCTTGACATCACTGGATGTGAACACAGCAGGGCTCATGCGATGCTGTAAGGAGGGAAGCATTTGTATTTTTGGCTGGAGACATTTGAGAGAAACAATGTGTAGCTAAGCATGGTTGATTTGTGATTTTGTTGTTGAAAAGGGCACCGTTGTCACATGAGGGCTGTGCTTCACACACACAGCCATATGCACATGCATGCACTCACACACATCTAGAACTATATCAAAGTGTGCACTGCCTGAACATAGCATCAGAGCACTTTTGTAGTTTGAAGGTTAGAGCTCAGAGGCAGACTGAGACATAAACTCACAGAGGCAACTTAAGCGCATTGAAGTGGCTACAAATAAAGCAGACATTGCATGAGAAACAACTCCTTTTTAAAATAAAAGGGTCACGGGAATGTTTACTAAATCATAGGCCCTTGCTTTACAGTGTGCAGTAACCTTTTTGAATACCTTGGGAAATAAAAGTGAGTCAGGATCTGTACAACACTTAAACCGCATGCGAACAGTTGTGACTACAGTTGTTTTATCAAATCATCTTCAAAATAATTTAACAAAACAAACACAAACACAAAAAAAAAATGCAGTCGCTTGAGTATTCCACTGGAAACGTGCAACTTAATTAAATAAATTCTTATCAAAACAATGTCTTGAAACACTGAATGAAGAAAATATTATGCTTCTATGCTATAAAATTATTTTCCAAGTTATCTCCATTCGTCCATCATTTCCCTAACCATTTATCCAAATTAATGTGTTTGGAGAAGGGGTTGAGTACTAGCCATAATAGATACACTCTCATAGCCAGAACCTATGGTCAATCTGGAATCACCAATTACCTGCCAGTTGAGTCTTGTGGGAGGGCCACTTGACAATTCATGCATGCAAATCTTTTTTCTGGATTATATCTTTACTGCAGTGGATCTACAAAGTATGCACTGGCTGTAATATAGTCCTGCTTTGTTGTACATTTTTATGACATGATTGTATTGCACATTTTATTATCTACACTTTTTTTCATCCAACTTTTACACAATCTGAGCTGACTAAGCTGCTTACTTTAATACAGTACACTTGTTTTGTACAGCATTTGTTTGTTTTAGTTGGGTTTTTTTAGTGAAGTAGTTCTAAGCTTTGTGAAGTGCTCACCTGATTCTATGGTTTTCCACTCTTAATGGATATTGTGATTTATGAAGCCACAGCTTGAGACAAAATAAGGCCCAGCAAGAAACTAGACAATGAGTTGTACCAGTATTTCTAGAAGCCTCTGCCAGGAAAAGGCCTTCAAACCTGAGAAGCTATCAATGATATCTGCCTCCTGGTTCTGCCATGTGCGCATGTGTGTGTGAAAGAGATTTGGAAACGGAGCTAGCACCTTTGTATACTTGAATTTGTGAATAGGTGCATGTGAATGTGTGCATTTATCTGTCCAGGACTGGCAAAGGATTTCTGTATATTTTTCACAGATCATTTGCAGCGCAAGGGGAACCCTAGCTGACTAATGCCCCAGTAGTATGTGTGGTGTGTGCTTGTGTGTCTGCCAGAGAGTCAGTGCAATGTGTGATTTGTTGGCATTCTGCATATTTCCCGTTTGAATGAGAAGGTGGAAAGCCTGCCACAAAGAGAAGATTACACAAAGAGAGTATAAACAAATGTAAATAGTCGATGTGGTGGTCCACACTGTGTGGTCATGCATTCTGATTCTATATTACACATATTGCCCAAGAGATACTTTTTTTCCCTGGGTTAATATATTCTGGCATGGCCTTACATTATGTTTGCGTCGTGAAAATATGGATAATTCAAACTATCATCAACATAACCTGACGTAAGAAATGGTGCAAGAACTCAAAACTAATGTTAAAAGAAGCATTTCTTGAACAAAAAGTGTTCATTTTGTTTATATTTGGAAACAATGACAATGCTTCTTTGATTTTTTTTCTGAAAAACAGTTGCACTGTTAAAGCTTTTGCAATGCAAAACCAGAGGGGAACTCTAACTTTGCTCAGTATGGGCCTTTAAGTAAATAGAGACAGGGTGAAACTGCAAGTGCACAGAAATACAATATGAAACTTTAATGAAGTTTCTGATTTCCCCAAAGTCCTGCCTTTGCACACAGTTTAGATCAATTGCACTGTGTGGCTTTTGTTAGCCACAGCTTTTAATGCACATCTCTGCTCTGGGGGTCTGGCATTGTTTTCTGCTTAGACACCACACAGTGGTGCTGACTCAAAGACACCTTTAGCTCTCTCTTAGAGTGGCCCTTAGCTTGGATAGATGCCTGCGAATAGAGATTTTTTTCCCCAAAAACACTATGTGAGATTGCATTTTATAATTACAGTGCTGAAAAACAAATGTGCAGTAATGGAGTCCACATTAGCTGCCTTTAACTATAGTTTCTTTCATAAATCTAGACAGTAGTAACAGGTACCAGCTAAAAGCTATGATATCTAGGAAAGATCACACTTTCCTTGTTCCATTTCATCATCTGTCTTGTTAAGTCTTTAATTTTTTTTTTAATCTGGTCGTGGCTCAGGAGTTGGCAGTTCGTCTTGTAACGACAGACAGTCTCGGTCGTTGTGTCCTTGGGCAAGACACTTCACCCGTTGCCTACTGGTGGTGGTCAGAGGGCCCGGTGGCGCCAGTGTCCAGCAGCCTCGCCTATGTCAGTGTGCCCCAGGGCGGCTGTAGCTACCTACAGCTGCCCTGGACTGAGTGTGTAAAGCGCTTTGGGGTCCTTTAGGACCAGTAAAGCGTTGTACAAATACAGGCCATTTACCATTTAAGGTAGCAAGGTGGTGTGGTGGTTACCATTGTTGCCTCACAGCAAGAAGGTCCTGAGTTTGACACAGTTTGTATGTTGTTTCCAGGTACTCTGGCTTTCTCCCACAACTCAGTCATGCAATTGGTGTTAGGTTAACTGGTGATTTTAAATTGCCCATAGATGCTTGTAAGTGTGAATGGTTGTCTGTCTCTCTGTGTTAGCCCTGTGTAAGACTGGTGACCTGTTCAAGGTGTACCCCGCCTCTCAAGCTACAGTAGCTGGGATAGACTGCAGCCCCCCTGCAACCCTGTTAAGGATAAACAGAAGAAAATGAATAGATTTTTGTCGAGTAACACAGCACATAATTCATGTATAAATTTTAGTTACACATGAATTCTGAAAATAAGAAAAAAGTCAGACCTTTATGACATAGTCTTAATCTCACTTACAAGTTAATTGAGAAAGGGTTATTCAGCGATGTTTTAAAACTTCAGATCAAGCAAGCAGATTCAGTTATTCCAGCTGAAATTTCTTTATTATTGAGAAATAAGAAACTGCTGTTTTTTGTTCTGAAGTCTCAACCCGAAATTTTATCTAATATTATTAAAGAGATATACCCAATTTAAACCCACTAAGATAGTGATACTGAAAGTATCACTGAAAGTCCTCTGCTAGGTACTTACTCCAGCAGGAGGATGCTCTGGACTCCAAATCCTCTTAGATTTCCAATAACATGTCCTGTACTCTACTGAAAGTATACTGAAAGTATCACTGAAAGACATGTAATTTTAAAAATGTCCTTTTAAGCTTACTGTTAAGGTTACCATGAATTATATCTATAAAGTCTGATTTACACATCTATTCCAGTCTCATTTGCAAGGATCTAAGCTACTGGCAAATAACACTTAATAAATGCATTTAAGCTGCTAACACAGTTAACAAAGACATAACAAGAGGAAAATGTAAATTTACAGCATCACAGACATGTGCAGCATGCATCTTTCATAGATTAAAAATGTGGTTGCATGCCATCATTTCACTAAAATAACCAGAGTAACCATTAAAATGAAGGAAGCAGAGATTTACTAATCCATCCTGGCGGTCAGAGTTGACAGAGTGTGTTTTTGTAACAAGCTGACCTCTGCTAGGTACTTACTCCTGCAGGAGGATGCTCTGGACTCCAAATCCTCTTTGATTTCCAATAACATGTCCGGTACTCTAATAGCTCTCTAGGAGTAGATGGCCATTAGAGAAGATGACAGGCTCAATTGAATGTGAGTGTACAATAGTGTACAATAGAGTCTGTGTGTGTGAGTGATTGGGTAAGTAGTGGATTTAGTACCCCCTAATACATGTAACAATTTTTCCCCCAAAAAAGTTTGAACACATTGTTAAAAATGGAATTAAACAGAATATAAATTTTTTAAAACCCATATTTATTATTAAATTATTGCAAAATTTTGAGTTTCTATTTTAAAAGCTTATTTCAGTCCACAGCAATACAATAAGTCATCATCAAACCAGGTAAGGGATTAAAAAATAATAATACTTGAGCTGTTTTTTTGTCAAGCTCACATTTGCATACATCTGTAGGTATTTACAAGGTCTGAAAACACACTCTTTTATACCATTGACCACACACAAACACTAATGGAAGCTCATAGCAGCACACACAGCAGGAAAAGTCTGCGCATACAGAGAGGCACAAACAGAGGCAGACTTGCCGTTTGATCCAGCTTCACATCTCGTCAATTATTCAGCATTCTGCTCATAGACATTGCCTTAAAGATGGCATAAAACATGCACGAGGCCCACATTTGGAAATAACGAGAGCATTGCCTGTATTTAAAATGCAATGTTTGGAAGTAAAGGTTGATTTATTCTGATTTTCCGTGCTAAATTTGTTTAGTTTAGTTTTTAGTGTAACAATATAAATCACTTTTTTTCTTTTAACACACAAATTATGCCTTCATGCATGCTCAATCATCCAGATAAGGATATCCCAAAAAGTTGATTCTGTTCATCTGGAAGTATGAACATCCTACGTATCCAGAAAGATAAAAAGCATTGGCAGTCAAGTAATGAGAGTAAACTAATTTAAACACACAGACCATTTAGTTAGGCGCTTGCTTTACACATGCACAAAGAACACATCATGTCAATACACAATACATGTCAGCGTAAAACTACTGTTAAACCACGATTACAATAAATGCAAAAAAGATTGCAACCTCTGCAGCAACTTGTTTACATGTTCTGCTGTTAGGTTTAATAGCAAGGCACAGGAGTGTGGTTAGGAAGAACAACACTATGAGTCTTCTCCCAAACTACCACTCTTGAATTTGCTGAAAATGGTGCATTTTCGTTGAGGCAGCGCGTTATGTGCGAGCCTTAATTATGCTTTTGTCAGCAAAGAGCCTGGGAAAATGTATTAAACATTCATGATGGTGTGACTCTATTCTTTTAGGCCATAAAAAGACTAATTTGGGCACGGTTATTTACCGTGAGTGCGACAGTGTAACTGCACAGCGGTAGTGACAGCAAAGAGGGTGTTAAAGGATGCAAAAGCACAGTTCATTCACTTAGCCTCTGGGTTAAAATAACACACAATCTCTCACACGCAGGAACACAAGAAAAGTTGCATAGGCTCACACAATGTTATGCAATAGTATGTACACACACACACACACACACACACACACACACACACACACACACACACACACACACACACACAGAGTGATACGTCTACATATACAAGTACGCAATAACCAACCCCAATACACACAATTTCCTCAGGGTCACAATAACACATGAATCTTAGAAGAAAGTCCTTCTATGTCCCCCGTAAATGGCTTCTGAAGATATCTATGGGGAGCAGGATGGATAAAGGATGCCCTTTGTACTCCTCCTGTGTTCCTTTGAATGCTCATGGTGTATCAGCCGCATCCATCCATCTTGCAAGTATATATACTTAGACAATTTCCTCTCAACCATGCAGACACATCCATAGCATATTGTTGGGGATGGCCAGATGGCAGATGCTTTTTGCATATTTAATTAGCTTTGTTGCGTGTATAGAACAGTGGACCATGGCAATAATATGTATAGAGAAAATATATAGAGATACACCTTGTAATATAGGCGGCTGCTGGTCTTAAAGTTATTAAAGTGCTTGTGCTTTATTGTGTTGTGTCTCAAGGTGAACACTGGACTCAGGGGCAATATGCACAATCTCTTTATTAAAACAACTCTGGACAACTTCTGTTGATCTTGTCCAGATACTAAAGCGGCATTCTGGAAAAACTTTACTGGTTCCTGGTTAATAGAGGGCAGCGAATACATAAACGGATAAGAACAAAAAGACTCCATAGAACGGTGTACATTTTAGGACATCGTCAGGTCTCAGGAAAAGAGTCGTCAGGTATCAGGAAAAAAGTTGTCAGGTCTCAGACAAAAAAATGTCAGGTCTCAGTTCTCAGGAAAACAGTTGTCAGGTCTCAGGAAAAAAATGTCAGGTCTCAGAAAAAAAAATGTCAGGTCTCAGTTCTCAGGAAAAAAGTCATCAGGTCTCAGAACACGAGCTATCAGACAGAGAGAAAATCTTCCTGCAGGTGGCGCTGTTGTCATGTGCCAGCCAAATTGATTTCCAAATACGTCATCAACGTGTGACAGTGGAAGAACGTAAGGTCATTGAACTCACCGGAATTCTACCACAGTTCATGCTAGTAACAACACAACGGCTGTGTCCCAATTAAAAGACCTATTATGTCACCGCGACGCGACGACGCCTGTCCCAATTCGAAGTGTACTCCAAATGCGTACTCCAAATGCGCCGTCGATTTCCCCAAATATCAAGCGTGGTCCGGTGCACGCTTCATGGTCCCATATATTCCACAATTCATAGCGCAGCGGTGAATGTGGATAATTTTGCCGAGAAATACGGCAGACGGCAGAAGCGGGGCGGCCAAAGAGTAAACTTTCAAAAGTAAGTACTGAATATTATGTCACTTATTTACGTGCAAATGTTTAATAACGAAGAACATTGAAACATTACTGTTGGCCACATGTCAGCAAAGTTACAAATATTAGCGATGTTTGCACTAACTTGGTTTTAAAGCCTTTACTGTAAAATATACGCAGTTCAATAGTTGTCCTTAATCTGACAGATAATGTGATGCTTTTATGCATAATTAAAGTCAGTCATATATCCACAAACACAACAAGCTGAAAGTCAGTGAATGCTGCTCGGTTTGCAGTCCTGAATATCACGGCACAAGCAGGATTCACTGCACTGTTAATGTTAGCTATGTTATATTACTGCCTCTGTTCGGTGTTGTCGAGCCAAATTGACTTTAACGCGTATTTGAACGAGCTGACGGTTCACTCGTTAAGCTGAAAGAAAGATGCTTTAATCACAGGAGTCACACATGTGTCCACTGTACCATCTGGGAACTCTTCTTGTTTAGCACTCGTAATAACACAAACACTAAATCCTCCTGTTTGTAGCAGTGTATACACCTGAGACTGTCACCTGTCTGTCTGTCCTGCACTCTCTCTCTTTTTCTTTCTTTCTGATTGTGTAATAAAAGTATGAACACGTATTTATAAGTTACACTTGTGTTTGAATCCTGCAGCTTATCACACATTTGATTTCCATGTGTGACAACTAGAAGTGTCCAGAGTGAGGACAGACTGAAGGACCCACTGCTGCATGTGTGTGTATATATATATATATATATATATATATATATATATATATACATATATATATATATATATACATAGAGGACAGTTACAAGTACTTGGGGATCCCACAGGCGATCCCACAGGCGAATGGGAACCATGAAGAGGCCGCTAGAAAAGCTGCAACCACCAAGTACCTGCAGAGGGTCAGGCAAGTCCTGAGGAGTCAGCTGAATGGTAAGAACAAGATCCGGGCCATCAACACGTATCCTGCTGGGGTAATAGGCTGGCCAAAGGAGGAGATAGAAGCCACTGACATAAAGACAAGAAAGCTCCTTACCATGCATGGAGGGTTTCACCCCAAATCCAGCACCCTGAGGCTGTACGCTAAGCGGAAGGAAGGGGGCCGGGGACTGGTGAGTGGCTGAGGGCAGACCACAGCGACCTCCCTGAACAGGGTCCAGTAACCATCACAGTGGCAGATATCCAAGAAAGGGTCTCCAGTATGAAGAGTTGGACAGCACCAGGGCCCGACATGGTTCACGCCTACTGGCTGAAGAAGCTGACTGCACTCCACGAGCGTCTGGCAGCACAAATGAACCAGCTGCTAGTTAACGAAAGACACCCGGAATGGCTAACTGAAGGCCGGACGGTCCTGATCCCCAAGGACCCCAAGAAGGGACCGGTCCCCTCCAACTACCGACCAATAACCTGCCTCAGTACTACATGGAAGCTCCTGTCAGGCATCATATCGGCTAAGATGAACAGGCACATGGGTCAATACATGAGCGGGACACAGAAAGGAATTGGCAAGAATACCAGAGGTGCAAAACACCAGCTACTGGTAGACAGAACAATCAGCCGAGACTGCAAGACCAGACTGACCAACCTGTGCACTGCCTGGATTGATTACAAGAAGGCCTATGACTCAATGCCCCACAGCTGGATACTGGAATGCCTAGAATTGTACAAGATCAATGGGACCCTAAGAGCCTTCATCAGGAACTCAATGGGGATGTGGCGTACAACACTAGAGGCCAACTCCAAGCCCATAGCACAAGTTACCATCAAGTGCGGGATCTACCAAGGAGATGCTCTGTCCCCACTGCTGTTCTGCATAGGCCTGAACCCCCTCAGTGAGATCATTAACAAGACTGGCTACGGATACCGACTACGGAACGGAGCAGTTGTCAGCCACCTCCTGTACATGGATGACATCAAGCTGTATGCCAAGAGTGAACGAGACATCGATTCACTGATCCACACTACCAGGCTATACAGCAATGACATTGGAATGTCGTTCGGACTGGAGAAGTGTAGTCGGATGGTAACAAAGAGAGGGAAGGTAGTCAGAACTGAGGGGATTGAACTACCAGAAGGCAACATTGCAGACATAGAGGACAGTTACAAGTACCTGGGGATCCCACAGGCAAATGGGAACCATGAAGAGGCCGCTAGAAAGGCTGCAACCACCAAGTACCTGCAGAGGGTCAGGCAAGTCCTGAGGAGTCAGCTGAATGGTAAGAACAAGATCCGGGCCATCAACACATACGCCCTGCCCGTGATCAGGTACCCTGCTGGGGTAATAAGCTGGCCAAAGGAGGAGATAGAAGCCACTGACATAAAGACAAGAAAGCTCCTGACCATGCATGGAGGGTTTCACCCCAAGTCCAGCACCCTGAGGCTGTACGCTAAGCGGAAGGAAGGGGGCCGGGGACTGGTGAGTGTCAGCACCACAGTCCAGGATGAGACAACGAACATCCAAGAATACATTGGGAAGATGGCCCCAACTGACCGAGTGCTCAGTGAATACCTCAGGCAGCAGAAACCCAAGAAAGAGGAGGGAGACGAGGAACCATCATGGAAGGACAGGCCCCTGCACGGTATGTACCACCGGCAGATAGAGGAGGTGGCTGATATCCAGAAATCCTACCAGTGGCTGGACAAAGCTGGACTGAAAGACAGCACAGAGGCACTAATCATGGCAGCACAAGAACAAGCTCTGAGCACAAGATCCATAGAGGCTGGGGTCTATCACACCAGGCAAGACCCCAGGTGCAGGCTGTGTAAAGATGCCCCAGAGACTATCCAGCACATAACAGCAGGGTGCAAGATGCTAGCAGGCAAGGCATACATGGAACGCCATAACCAAGTGGCCGGCATAGTGTACAGGAACATCTGTGCCGAGTATAACCTAGAAGTCCCGAGGTCAAAATGGGAGATGCCCCTAAGGGTGGTGGAGAATGACCGAGCTAAGATCCTGTGGGACTTCCAGATACAGACGGACAAAATGGTGGTGGCTAACCAACCGGACATAGTGGTGGTAGACAAACAGAAGAAGACAGCCGTAGTGATCGATGTAGCGGTTCCCAATGACAGCAATATCAGGAAGAAGGAACACGAGAAGCTGGAGAAATACCAAGGGCTCAGAGAAGAGCTCGAGAGGATGTGGAGGGTGAAGGTAACGGTGGTCCCCGTGGTAATCGGAGCACTAGGTGCGGTGACTCCCAAGCTAGGCGAGTGGCTCCAGCAGATCCCGGGAACAACATCGGAGATCTCTGTCCAGAAGAGCGCAGTCCTGGGAACAGCTAAGATACTGCGCAGGACCCTCAAGCTCCCAGGCCTCTGGTAGAGGACCCGAGCTTGAAGGATAAACCGCCCGCAGGGGCGTGCTGGGTGTTTTTTTTTTTTATATATATACATATATATATATATATATATATATATATATATATATATATATATATATATATGTGTGTATATATATATATATATACACATATATACACACATATATATATATATATATATATATATATATATATATATATATGTGTGTATATATATATACACATATATACACATATACATATATATATATATATATATATATATACATACATATACACATATATACACACATATATATATATATATATATATATATATATATATATATATATATATACATACATATACACATATATACACACATATATATATATATATATACATACATATACACATATATACACACATATATATATATATATATATATATATATATATATATATATATATATATATATATATGTATACATATACACATTTATATACTCCAAGTGTGCGGTCTCTTAATTGGGACACAGCCAACGTAAGTTTAACTTGCTCTCCCTTTTGTCCATACTTTTGCCACAGTTGTGTTATATTAAGTTGCGGTTAGGTTGTGAAAGTTACATAACGCATATCAGAGAAGGAAAGCTAATTTTGTACGATAAACTAAGTCAGCACTATTTTTGTCTGGCTAATTCAGACTTCAACCCTAGAAGTTTTAAAACTCTTCTCAGATGCCTCTCACTGTTAAAACACAACACAGATTTACATTATTAAAGATATTAAAGACAAAGTGCATCTTTTGTCATTTTAGAGATTTGTCATGGAAACTGTATCTCATAAAACACATGCTTTTGAAATGCAGACTTACCTTATTTTATGCCTATATGAATTCAGTACACAGCTGATTTCCCTTTGTTTTAAGCCTTTCTTGAACAATGTTATTATCATTGTATCTTGAAAGGTTAAGTGTGACAACAACAGTCTAATTGATCACCCACCTCTTACACTGACCATAAGTAACTAACCGGTAAATTATTAAACCTTTTTAGGTGGTAATTACACTAAAAGCAGCATCTATTCAGTTTACACAAAGGAAATATTATGTGTAGCAAAAAAATACACTTCTTTGATATTCAATTCAATTCAATTTTATTTATATAGCGCCAAATCACAACAACAGTCGCCTCAAGGCGCTTTATATTGTAAGGTAGAACCTACAATAATACATACAGAGGTGTATGTATGAAAGAGGTGAACAGTAGTTACTAAATAAGTTGTACTTTTCTCATTTATTTTTAATGCTCGATAAAAAATAGTATTTTTGGAAGAGTCATAGAAACCAGCCAAAGTCGGATACTCCTTTCATCTTCAATGCAATATGTCATGACATATTGCAGCAAATCTATAAACAACAACAACAAAAAAAAAACATATCGAGATCACAAAATATCTTGACAGTAGCAACAGAAAAAAGAGAAATAAAGAAAAACAGCGACAGAAAGGATGCAGGCTCCTCGTAAGCTTTCAGCTTGTCCATTCGCTGAAACGTATATAAAACAATTACAAACCAGTTTAAATTTAGATAATGTTTCAACACCACTGTCGCTAGCTAGAATGAATTAGACAGACAAAAATAGTGCTGACTTAGTTTATCGTACAAAATTAGCTTTCCTTCTCTGATATGCGTTATGTAACTTTCACAACCTAACCGCAACTTAATATAACACAACTGTGGCAAAAGTATGGACAAAAAGGAGAGCAAGTTAAACTTAAGTTGTGTCGTTAGGAGCATGAACTGTGGTAGAATTCCGGTGAGGTCAATGACCTTACGTTCTTCCACTGTCACAAGTTGATGACGTATTTGGAAATCAATTCGGCTGGCACATGACAACAGCACCACCGGCAGGAAGATTTTCTCTCTGTCTGATAGCTCGTGTTCT
The DNA here is from genome assembly GCF_041146795.1 of Maylandia zebra. NCBI lineage: Eukaryota > Metazoa > Chordata > Actinopteri > Cichliformes > Cichlidae > Maylandia > Maylandia zebra. The sequence goes on from NC_135167.1 coordinate 13,591,795, forward strand.
GAGACCTGACGACTTTTTTCCAGAGAACTGATACCTGACATTTTTTTCTGAGACCTGACAACTTTTTTCCTGATACCTGTCGATGTCCTAAAATGTACACCGTACTCAAGATAACACTAGGTGTGAAAATACAGTCCGATCAGCAGTCACTGAGAAGGTGGGAATGCTTTTGTAACTTACCCCACTTTGGACAAACAATATGGAACATGAGAAGATTTAAACACACACAACAACACTACACCCTCACACATGCAGCTGTTCACCTCATGGACAATATAAGTTTGAATAAAGCAACTCTAGCAATCTCATTAGATTAAAGTTCATTCACTCCCGTGGATTACAAAAGTGAAGCTGCTGTGTTCACGTCTTCATTTGCATGATGTATTTGTTATTATCATTTTTATCAGAAGCAAAACTTTACAAAGCAGCTGATGAAGGACACTTGGCTGTTTTGATCAGACAGGAAGCAGATCATTTTTTTTGTGTGTGTCTATCAAGTGACCGCATGGCCAGCTTCTCTTTCACTGAATTCAGTTCAATTCAATTCCATTTTTTTTATATAGCACCAAATCACAACAGCGTTTGCCTCAAGGCACCTCAATGCTTTATATTATAAGGTAAAGACCCTACAAAAATAGAAAGGAAATCTCAATAAATGGCCCCCTTTGAGCAAGCACTTGGCGGAAGTGGGAAGGAAATACTCATCCATCTGCTGCAACTACGTGGCTTTGGGGCTGGACAAAACCATAAATTTAAAAAACTTTCTACTACACTCATCTGGTTTTTAGTTGATTAAGCATATCAATAAGCAAGTAAAAATAGTTTTAAAAAGTTTGTCAGGAGTGTGTATAACTTTACTAAGAGGAAAAACTCCATCACGGAGGCTCCGCTAAACCAAAATACTGCATTTCACACCACCCACAGTCCTCCAAGTATTATTTCAAAAATTGCCCAGAGCAAAACATAGAGGCTATTAGGCAATGCTTTAGCACAGAATAACCCCACCCGCCTGTTGGTAAGATGGTTATTGCCTACTATCCAGACTGATTTGTGCAGCTCTCCCCACCAACAGCACCGCCTGCACTCAGAAAGTGCTGAGTTAGCCCACTCTTAACAAAATTTACCACCCTGAGTTTGTGGTAGTGCACCTAGATACCCATTTCAGATTTTTCCGGGTGTTATTTTCTGGTTTATTTGGTGGTTTCTTTACATTATTTATCTCTTAGTGTCTCTTCTGGGGTTTTTGCCCTTCCCTACTTTTTATATAGAGACAGGGAGTATTTCCCCAGGCTGGAACACCTGCAAAGGTTTTACAGAATAGCTCTGAACTGATTTTAGGTTAGGATTGACTGAGATTATTGGCTTTATAATGTCCTGCTTCTTTTTGCCACAAGATTTATTCTGTACTCACACATGTGTATGTATATATTTATTTATTTATTAGGGGTGCAACGATACACAAAATTCACGGTTCGGTTCGATACTTTGGTGTCACGGTTCGATATTTTTTTGATACAAAAAAATGTTCATGCCTATTAAACATATTAGGTCCCCATAAGGAGATCATGTGCTAACGGCTGTCTAAATGACTCGGGTAAAGTTTGTAACATGCGTGCTTGTTGTTTTTGTCTGCTTCCACTTGTCTTTGCGCTAGGATGATGTCGGAGTAAATGTGCAGTCATATTCGTTGGGTTCCCACTAGTGCTGTCAGCGTTAATCTCGTTGAAATGACGTTAACGCCACAACACGGCAAATCTCCGTTAACGAGCTACCACGGATCGCTCCGTGCGTGCAGTTGGACGGCGTCAACACGTTAACAAGCTAACTGCGCTAACGCACTAGTTCCCACCCATGTAATTGAGCATTGCGTGGCACATCCGACATACTATTTTACTTTTGTCCATGACGCGCTTACCTTCAGGGTCATACTTCACATGAAGACCAAAATAGTTCCAAACGCCAGATCTGAATTAGGGTGGGGGAGATTCAATTTGCCATGTTGCAACAAGCTTAGCTTCTGTCTCGCTAGCTTGCGCTGCGCTCAGTGGATCTGCGCTCGACAGTGCAGCCTAGGCGGATAAGTCAAACGCAGATCCACTGAGCTCTCAACACAGACAGCATCGTCAGAAGAAAAGTTGATAAAATAAATTAAAAATTTTGTATTGTTCGATACATATGCGTACCGAACCGAAAGCACTGTATCGAATGGTTCAGTATCGATACGAGTATTGTTGCACCCCTAATATATATTCAATTCAATTTTATTTATATAGCGCCAAATCACAACAAAAGTCGCCTCAAGGCGCTTCATAGATACAGAAAAAAACCCAACAATCATATGACCCCCTATGAGCAAGCACTTTGGTGACAGTGGGAAGGAAAACTCCCTTTTAACAGGAAGAAACTTCCGGCAGAACCAGGCTCAGGGAGGGGCGGCCATCTGCTGCGACCGGTTGGGGTGGGAGAAGGAAGACAGGATAAAGACATGCTGTGGAAGAGAGACAGAGGTTAATAACAGATATGATTCAATGCAGAGAGGTCTATTAACACATAGTGAGTGAAAAATCCCCATGGGACTCCTCGTTATTGCAGCATAACTAAGGGAGAGAAAGTGTCTGTCTCCCGAATCCAAACTGGAAGCTGATTCCACAGAAGAGGGGCCTGAAAACTGAAGGCTCTCCCTCCCATTCTACTTTTAAATACTCTCTCTCTCTTTCTCTCTTTCTCTCTCTCTCTCTCTCTCTCTCTCTCTCTCTCTCTCTATCTATCTATCTATCTATCTATCTATATATATATATATATATATATATATATATATATATATTAGGGGTGCAACGATACACAAAATTCACGGTTCGGTTCGGTTCGATACTTTGGTGTCACGGTTCGATATTTTTTCGATACGAAAAATGTTCATGCATTTTTAATTTGTCATTTATTAAAATTATAAATATATATTTTAACTCAAAAGTACAGTTTTTAAATTTAACCCTAACCCTTGTGCGTGTTTTTTATTTTGACAGTGAATGCGCACCTGCGGACCACTTATGTGCAGCCCTGGTTATTTAGCTCATCATATTGCAGCCACAGAAATTCTTTTGTCCATGAAACCATAAAGCTGCACTTTCTTTTTGCCTTATAGTCTGATTTGTCATAACTTCTCCGTTTTGTGGTAAGCTTTTCTTTGGCTGTCACTTCTTCACCCTGACCTGTCTTATTTGGCTCAGCAGAACTGAAATGCTTTTACACACGCACTCACATAAGCTCAGCGATTCTCTGCGCGATCAACCTCTCACATGTTTAAGCTTGCTGCGGGAGATTTCACTTGTCATGTTTGCATAGTAAGCTAACGATTAATAAGACGATGTCAGAGGAATTGGTGCACAAATTATCATCACTCACAGATCAGTGCTGTCGCTCTCTATACACAGTTCGCACGATTGCAAAGTGAAAGCAAAAAAACAAGCGCAAATTCAAACGCGACTTCAATATGTCACATATTGACAATGGCTCACCGATGCCAATGACATAATTACCCAGCTACATTTCTGAAAGAATGCAAAAGCATTGACATATATTTTTCCTACAATAGCCCGACGGGCAGGGAAGAGATAGATTTTGGTAGCCCGACTGAAAAAATCGCTAGCTTCGGGACGTCGGGCTAGCGATATTGCAAGCCCTGTATCTGATTGAGGAATCACTCATCTTTGGAAAAGAGAGTTTATTACAGAGAAATGGCTCTTTCCAAAATAAAAACTATACTATCTGCTTCTTCTGGGCTATATTCTCAGCAGCATAAGGAGAATCATGTGCTAACAGCGGTCTAAATGACTCGGCTAAAGTTAGTAGCATGCTTGCTTTTTTTTGTCTGCTTCCACTTGTCTTTGCACTAGGATGATGTCGGCGTAAATGTGCAGTCATATTCGTTGTGTTCCCACTAGTGCATTCAGGTTAATCTCGTTGAAATGACGAGCTACCGCCGATCGCTCCGTGCATGGGGCTAGACGGCCAACACGTTAACGAGCTAACTGCGCTAACACGCTAGCTCCCACCCATGTAATTGAGCATTGCATGGCACATCCAACATACTGTTTTACTTTAGTCCATGACTCGCTTACCTTCAGGGTCATACGTCACATGAAAACCAAAATAATTCCAAACGCCAGATCTGAATGAGGTTCAATTTGCCTGTTGCAAGGAGAGCTTAACTTCTGTCTCGCTAGCTTGCCCTGCGCTCTTCCTTCTGACTATGCTGTCTGTGTTGAGCGCTCAGTGGATCTGCGCTGGACAGTGCAGCCTAGGCGGAGTAGTCGAACACAGATTCACTGAGCGCTCAACACAGACAGCATCGTCAGAAGGAAAATTGATAAAATAAATTACAAATGTTGTATTGTTCGATACATATGCGTACCGAACCGAAAGCACTGTATCGAACGGTTCAATATCGATACGAATATCGTTGCACCCCTAATATATATATATTAGGGGTCTGACAGACAGCATCGCTGTCTGACAGACAGCGATTTTTTCAGTCGGGCTACCAAAATTCTATCTCTTCCCTGCCCGTCAGGCTATTGTAGGAAAAATATATGTCAATGCTTTTGCATTCTTTCAGAAATGTAGCTGGGTAATTATGTCATTGGCATCGGTGAGCCACTGTCAATATGTGACATATTGAAGTCGCGTTTGAATTTGTGCTTGTTTTTTTGCTTTCACTTTGCAATCGTGCGAACTGTGTATAGAGAGCGACAGCACTGATCTGTGAGTGATGATAATTTGTGCACCAGTTCCTCTGACATCGTCTTATTAATCGTTAGCTTACTATGCAAACATGACAAGTGAAATCTCCCGCAGCAAGCTTAAACATGTGAGAGGTTGATCGCGCAGAGAATCGCTGAGCTTATGTGAGTGCGTGTGTAAAAGCATTTCAGTTCTGCTGAGCCAAATAAGACAGGTCAGGGTGAAGAAGTGACAGCCAAAGAAAAGCTTACTACAAAACGGAGAAGTTATGACAAATCAGACTATAAGGCAAAAAGAAAGTGCAGCTTTATGATTTCATGGACAAAAGAATTTCTGTGGCTACAATATGATGAGCTAAATAACCAGGGCTGCACATAAGTGGTCCGCAGGTGCGCATTCGCTGTCAAAATAAAAAACACGCACAAGGGTTAGGGTTAAATTTAAAAACTGTACTTTTGAGTTAAAATATATATTTATAATTTTAATAAATGACAAATTAAAAATGCATGAAAATTTTTTTGTATCGAAAAAATATCGAACCGTGACACCAAAGTATCGAACCGAACCGAACCGTGAATTTTGTGTATCGTTGCACCCCTAATATATATATGAGTAAATATATACTCGTGGCTAGGGCTGGGCGATATGGCCTAAAATTCATATCGCGATATAATTTGAAGTATGTGCAGTAACGATATATATCACGATATATTCTTTTCTTCTGTATAACGTATTTCCACACTATAAGGCACACTTAAAATCCTTTAATTTTCTCAAAAATCGAGAGTGTGCCTTATGTATGAATTCTGGTTGTGCTTACTGACCTCGAACCGATTTTGGCGTGCAGAAATCTGTTAAAAAACAGAGTACAACTTTGATAAGCCGCACTGCTTGATGGATTGGCAGAGCATTACGGCTGCCGTAGTGAGGAGCTTTGCGGAGTAATCTGGGTCCAAAACTCCGTCTGCTTCAGGTCCCAAAGTCAAACGAACACTAATTGTTAAAAACGGTCTAAATTCTTTCATCTTTAATTAAATCATCAGCGTTGCTGCTTTACCAGGTGTAACAATTAAGTTTAACATCCAGGCATCCATGAAAACAGAATTTATTTAATTTAACGGAGTTAGAAGTTAACAGGAAGTTAGCTCACTAGTTTCCACCTAAACATGACATACCATGTTCTGACTGAGAGATTTTTGAAACTAATTAAAACATACAGCTCTGCTACAACTTCCAACATACAGTAAATGAAGGCAGGAAACTAAACAGCAGTGGCGTTTGCAGGGTTACTGAAGTTGGACTACCTGGTATATAATGTTGTGCTACGTGATTGCTAGCGACACAGCTATGTTAGCATAACATTAGCACAGTGAAGCTGGAGGATGAACGACAACTTTTTTTTCCACTCCATAAAAGTTAACGTGAGGGATTCTGGTGGTTAGGGACAAATGCAATCGCATAGCAGGATGCTATACACGAGGCAAACTTCAGTCAGGAGAACAACTGAGATTATTCATCCACAATACGAGGTTAGTTATTAATATACTGCAGCAACATGGGAATAGAACAGCTGCGAGAGAATTCAACATTAATGAATCAATATTACGGAAGTGGAGGAAGCGCAGTTTTTGGCTTTCCCCATATTTCAACAGTGCTTCATCTCTTTGCTATGGCTGTCGCTCGCCATAATTTGCAGATGATAATGGTTTTAGCCGCTGCAATGCTTTCGACTAAAACAGGCGCAGCTTGATGATATCATCAGCATGCGCTATTGCGATAGAGCGATACAGTCAAAATCGATTTTGACTACATCTATCGCTAGATGTAGCTAGATGTAGCGATAGTACATCGCTACATCTAGCGATGTACTATATATATATATATATGAGTATTGCCAAAAGTATTCGTTTGTCTACCTTCATTGGACTGGACTTGTCCACACACTCTAGAGTAGTGGAAGTATGCTTTACACCACTGCATCTGGTTTGTATTGTGCTTGGTGATGTAAGGTTTGGATGCAGCTGATCAACCATGGAAACCTGTTTCATAAAGCTCTCTGTGCTTGAGCTAATCTGAAGAGCACATGAAGTTTGGAGGTCTTTAGCGACTGATTATGAAGAATATTGATGATGTCTGCACACTATGCAACTTAGCATCCACTGACCTTGCTCTATGATTTTATGTGGCCTACCAATTTTTGTCTGAGTTGCTTTCATTCCCAGTTACTTCCACTTTGTTGTAATACCACCAACAGTTCACAGTAGAATGTTTACTTGTAAGAACATTTCAAGACTGGACTAGTTGTACAGGTGGCAGCCTATCATGGTACCATGTTGGAGATCACTGAGCTCCTGAGAGCCACCAATTCATATACAAATGTTTGCAGAAGCAGTCTGCACACCAAGGTGCTTGATATTATACACATGAGGCCATGGAAGTGATTGGAACACCTGCATTCAATAATTTGGATGGGTGAGTAAATACGTTTCGCAATATAGTGTATATATACCACCCTTAACCACCAGCAGCAAGCTACCAGAGGCCTGGAAGCATGACAGTCCTCTGCAGTATTTTTGCTGTTCCTAGGTCTGCACTCTTCTGAAAAAAGATCACATATGTCACCCACATATTCGTTCAATTTTGGGGTCATTGTCCCGAGTCTAAATGTGTAAATATTTACACATGTACAGAGAGTAAATATGTTTACTTCTGCAAAAACAGTTTCTATTATGGCTAGCATCACATATAAAGCACTGGGACATGACCACATGGCAATGAACACCTGCACCAGCACAAGCATAAATGTCGACAATGATTAAAAAAAACAACAAAAAAACAAATGTCGACAATGATGCTTTCCACTTCAATGGTTAGGTTTAAGGCTCTACAAAGATTCCTTGCAAATGTCTAAACCATGCCTTAGACTATACAAGATTTTGTAGAAATGCTGGCAAAGTGAGAAAAAAATGTTTTCATACTAGCGATGACTTTCTTTGTCGCGTTAATGTTTTCCTACATTTTTCTAATCTTGGATCATTTCTCTGTTTCATGGCCTTCTACGTAATCCTTCAGTCTATGCCCTTCTGTCTCCATCCTCATCCTATTTCAATTTTTCTATCTGCCAATACCCAGGCTCTGAGTCTGCCCCAAGGCATGTCCCATACTTTATAACACTGCCTTCATTACCTAGCCCACTGCAGCTGGTCATAAATGGAAAAAAGGGGAGGGTAAAGACAATATGAGAGGAAAAGGGTGGAGAAAAACAAAGAAATAAGTATACAAAAGAAAAGGGTCAAAAACTACTGATTGAGTCAAATGTGAGAAAACAGTGAGGTAAAGAGCAGGGGAATAAGAGTAAAAAGTTGATCATTTAAGCAGGATATAGGGGCATGCTGAAACATGGGTGAAAAAGAAGGGAAATGCAAAGCCATAAAATCAAAGTTGGATAGTGGCTGGATGAAAAATGCCACCGCCATAAAATAATATTAAAATGGGCCTGGCCTTATGGCACTGATGAATACAGATGCCAAACTAGATAGGTCTTTGGCTAGTTGGGGTTAGCTAATTTGAACAGCCATCCTACCTGTGAGGGCAGTAAAAATAAATAAAAAAATAAATAAATGAAAAGAATGGAAATGAAACGTTCCCTGTCAGTTACTCAGTTTACACCCCCACATTTCCATCTCTTAGTGCATTCAGATGTCACTAAAAATAGTGGCCAGCAAGAGAGTTAGCCATGTCTGCAAGGATTTATTATTAATATCACTAAAATGAACAACTACATACCAGAGCAGAAATCACTCCACTGCTGCTTTAAGCGAATATAATGTACGATGAGAGTTATACCTTCTTTCACCCTTGCACACTCAAATTACACCTTATTTTACCACCCTTCCCCCTCCACCACCATGTCAATAAATGGCCCAGAGGGGCTGTGAATACTGGCAAACTGATGACGGTTGAGTAAAAAGAGACCCGCTAAAATCTGATCAGCCTTATTGACCGGAAGATATTGAAAAGACAGCTGGAAATCTTAATTACTGCAACATCCTGGTATTACCATTTTATCACATTTGAACTAGATTTACAGATGGCCTTTTTACAGATAAAAATAGAGACATTATACTGCATGATGATGAAAGCCATATGTGCTCATATCTGCTGTTTTTGTTTATGAGTGACAAATGCTACTCATACTTTACGTAATAATGTTTATGAACTGCGACCAATATATTTATATACTTGACCAATATGATAAAAAAAACTTTCAATCTGCATTAATTTACTGTTGCAATGATCCTTGAATCCTTATATATTTCCACCTGCCTAAATTTCAGTTATTTTCTTTTATTTCTTTCTTTGATGTACCACAGCACCACAGAAAACCTACAATGAATGGTTATTTTTCCAGAGAAAAATAGCAATTTGTCCTACAAGAGCCTCTAGTGAGGTCAAGATCATTTCAAGCATGCACTGCATTGTACCTCCTTTATAAAGAAGGAGTCAATAAATAAAAGGCAAAAAACAAAAATCACATTTTAGATAAAGCCACCCAAATCATGGGGACAAGTAGAGTGTTCTTATCTCCTCATGGTCTGTGGGACAGATTATAACTAAACCATACTGCATCTTATGTGTGCACTCACTATGTCCAGGGTTTTTTGCTCATAAATGCTTCATTCTTTTTTCGAAGACTGCATTCAAAATAAATTATTTTGTGTCAAATACAAGAAAAACTGATTTTATAAAGTGAAAGGAAAAACAAAGTAAAACAAAGCTCAACATTCGGAATATTGGTATAGTCGTTATTGGTCTAAGCCAGTAGATATACTGCAATACATTTACACATGACTATATTTTCGTCTGATGTATTCTTTTATGCCACTCTGTATCTCCCTGTCTCTCTATCATTGTCTGGCAGTCGGCCTTTCAGATCAGCAAAACACAGTTTCCTTATCTTGTCTCCACCTAGCAAACTGATATAAAAGCTTCACCTTACTCGACTATGTATGAGACAGTGACTTTCTTTTTTTTATGGCAGTTTGCCAAACTCCTCCTGGCCATTTATAATGTCTAAAGCTCTGGTGTGATTTTGGCAATGTCCCAATGGTTCTCCTAGTTTTTCAGTCTTATAATAATTTGGCCTTAGCATCATTTTCCCACTCTGCAGGTGTTCTCCACATTGCAATGTGGCTCTGCTCATATAGTGTGTCTTCCTCTTTCCCTTTCATCCCCAAGCCTATATCTTCTATCTCTCATGCTCCATGCGTCACTTTGTTGCTCCTGTCCTTTTTTACCCTCCTTTCAACAATGTACGTTTGTCTTTATCTAAATGTAACGTTTGACAAAACCTTCAACTATGTCTGCTCTTTGAATTAACCGTGATGTAGTAGCTCAGTAGAAAGGGGTGGGAGGCATAGGTGACCCCAAACTGTCATGGAAACCAATGTCACATGTTATCAATGACTCACCACCCTTAACCACCAGGAACCAAGAGTAAGGAAACTGTACAGAGCAGCAGAAAGTACGCAGTGTCTTCAATGGATGGATGCATACACATGCATATAAACTCATTCTATCAAAAACTTGTAATTTTTCAGTCCTTGATATGGACAGGTATATTTGACATAAATCTCCAAGGTATACCAAAAGGAAAAAGAAACATTGTGTGACTGGTCCAAATATGCACTGAGAAAATGACCAGAATAGCAGATCCTAGCATAGTCTGAACAAACCAGAAGCTTCGATAAAAGCATGAATTATAGCTGTACAAGCCTTTCAAGAGGTCAGATATTAATATATTAGCTTCACATGCTGACCATAAGATATGTGTAGCTCAGTTAGAGTTTCTGCCACAGTGGGAACTGAGAATTGCCTTTATGATCAAATATAGCTTGTTGTTGAAATGCATTTGAATCTTTTGGATTTTTCACTGACTTATTACAGTTGCTATATAAACTTTTATTAAGAGAAATCATTAGCACAATCTAACTGATATCTAAAATTAGAATCTGTTAGATTGTGCTGTGTCAAAGAAATATGATACGAGTAGATGGTGCCTGAAATTTGGATAAACGAGGCTCTATTGTGACAGTGTAATTGTAACATGTCATATTAAGCATATGGCTGGGAAGTAATGGCAGGCTCATTGTGGTTTGTGCTCATCACCTCCATCTGCTCATCCATCTGGCTTGACAAATACAGCTGATTTGCAAGTAAACTATGAAACTTCTCGAGTCGCACTAATTGGGGGACCTCTGATCAGACTGTGTTAAAATGACCTAATTAATGCTGTAATATAATGCTTATAAGATTCGCAGTTATGCCTGTGAATACAACGAGCATGCTAAATTCACTACTCCATTGGAAATTGTCCCTCTTTAGCAGTGCGTTATTCAGTGATAACAGTTATTTGGAAAAGAAGTGATTAAATCCAGAATTTGCTAAATGAATTAACTTTGTGCAGATCAAAGAAAGAGTCCCAAAAATGAAATATGTGTCTCCTACGTCACTGATATGTGACAAACACAATGAGCTAAAGAAAAGCAGGGGGGAAAAAAATCAGCTTTACCTAATTTAGACCTGGGAAGATCTGCCAGATTATTTACTGCTCAAACAAAAAAAAACATGATTGATTTTTAGAGGAAAAATAAATAATACTGACATAGTGACTCTGCAGAAACCTCTGTGCGCTATGCGTCTCAGCATACGGTGAATCCGCTCTGTGATTTTACATGGCCTACCATTCTGTGGTTACCATATTTTTTGGACCATAAAGTGCACCGGATTATAAAGTGCACTGTCAATGAACTCAGTTGTTCTTCTGTTTGGTCCGTTTACAGCATCCTGCCATGCGATTCCATTTGTCCCTGACCATCAGGAACCATCGCATCAACTTTTATCGAGTGGAAAAAGGTTAGCATTCATCCTCCAGCTTCACTGTGTTTATGTTATGCTAACATAGCTGTGTCGCTAGTGATCACGTAGCACATCATTATATACCAGCTAGTCCAACTTCAGTAATTCTACAAAAGTCACTGCTGTTTAGTTTTCTGTCTTCATTTATGTTGGAAGTGACAGCAGAGCTGTACGTTTTAATTTTTTCATTAATCTCTCAGTCAGAACATGCTACATCATAGGTGGAAACTAGTGAGCTAACTTCCTGCTAACTTCTAACTCTGTTAAATTTAATAAATTCTGGCTGTTAAACTTAATTGTTACACCTGGTAAAGCAGCAAAGCTGCTCATTTTATTAAAGACAGTTTTTTACTCTCAGTGATGCTGTTTGTTTGAGTTTGGGACCTCAAGTAGAGTTTGGACTCGGATTACTCTGCGAGGCTCCTGACTACGGTAGCCGTAATGCTCCGACAATCCATCAAGCGTTTTTTTGTAATTTTGTCAATCTCATAAGCTGATGCCAATCAGTTTTCTAGGCTATGTGGTGGCTAAAAGTATGATTTTTACAGATCCCCTGAGCAGTTCTTACCATCAAAAATAATCTCTCATGTTCCTGTTCTCTCCTGTCTATCTCACACCTTTATCCGTCTCTGAGTGTCACATATTAAGTGTCACAACATTACATATAGCTAACAGACACATCTTGTGACAAATTGCCCAGATGTAATTTGTGTGCTTGGTGATATTTATCAAGTTGACTGAAATGCTGCAATTGAAATTACCTTCCACTTGACAGAAAACCCCCCAAAAATCTTTATCCTCGCTTTATTTATTTAGTGTTAGCTAGATGCTGATTACTGCATCCATAGCTTTACACTTTTATTTATACAATAAACACAAACAGGGATGAGAAGAAATAATGTTGTGTTGAATTTTGACTGTTAAAGAAATAAAAAAATGTACAAATTAGTGTTTTAATATTTTTCTTTTTAGGAACATTTAATGACAAGGAAATTTTATAAAGTTGTATTTGGCATATAGTATTACTGATCAATAAAATTTGAATAAAAACTAAAATGTTGTTGCAAGTTTTGGAAATATTAAATTGGTTACCTTTGTAAAAAACATTTTTATACAGGCTGAGGTTGATATTATAGTATATAACAGATAATTCCCCCTTTTTACATGTTCCTTATTGAATATTTTACATCACAAGCATTTAACTAAATGTTGCTCTCTTGAGAAATGTAAAGTACAGTAAATTCACTTTTTTATGTGGATGTCGCAATCTGTAATGTGACAAAAAAATAAAATAAATCCCAGTACAAGGACTGATACAAGGAACAAGAAACACTCTCACACAGGATCAACTACTTGAGGTTTTTAAAGTAGAAAGGATTTTTTAAAATCCTGTTCTCTTGGCTGATCAGAAGGAAGACGGGATACATTTAAGTGCTTTTCTCTGTTGGTCTGATCCATATAACTGTGGACACAGAGACGCCATTATCTGCAATTGTGACTTTCTTGATGTCTCTGTATGCTCCACCATCAAGGTGACACCACCGCACTTGTCAGGAACGCACATGTCAGATTATAGAAGATGCTTTTTGCTTGAAGGCAAAGGTTTTGTTAAAGACTCAATCACACTATCCATGTCTCAAGCCGTATGCCCACACACAGTGTCTGCCAGCAAGGGAAAATAATTAGGCCACGGTGGCTGTCAGAAGCATAGCGATCCATTAGTAACAGATCTTTCATATTACTGTCAGTCTTTACAAAGGTAACTGGAGACTGATGAGAAGGGCAAATGGAAACCACAATTGTCAAAAGAAAGCCTCTTCTGTTACCATTTACAGCAGTAACAGTGCCCACACATGTCAGTACAAGAAATCAATGAAACTAATACCTGTTCAAATGAATCGTTAACTGAATACATTTAACAAATGACTGGAAGAAGCCTTTTTCTTTTCAGGAGTCATCAGTTTCTACTGGCAGAACATCCACACCTCCTAAAAATTACCAAGAGGGACATGATTAGGGTGCATTTTCTGAGTACTATGCTGAAATGTTATTCATCAACATTGCTTTTCCACACTGCATTGCAGAAAAGGATAGATTCTGACTACAATGTTATGCCATTACTCAGAAATTAAACATCTGTATTTGCTGTCTAGTGAAGTAAACATGGCAGACCTGTGTATTTGAAACAATGAACATCTATTAAGACAGTTTAAAGGAATTAAAATTATAAATTAAAATGATCAAAAGATGCCACATGTGGTAACAACTGAGCAACTTCATTAAAGAAAAAATGTTCTCCCATGTGATTACACGTTATATTTTTTTTAATGACACCAGAAAAACAGAAAGTAAATACAGTTAATATGAATGCATTAAAGAAAGCTTAAATTCACATTCTGCAATTTGAACATAACCAGTAGTGTCATTACATAAAGTATGTGTTCAAACTCAAGCGCTATCCTCCTCACCCCATGCACATATAAATACAGCAATGCTTACCATAATTGACCATAATACTCACACAATATTTTTATTATAAACACACCCAGGAGAGGTCTGGCTTTGCCTGAGATAACTTCAAGGTCACTGAACTTCTATTAGTGAATTATACCATAGCAAAGTGCTAATTAATTAGGCCTAATGTGAGACAATGGGCGGATTGTCGCCCATTTTCCTTGGAGGAGATACAGTGCTATGCTCTGCTAGTGTCTTGGGTGTGCTATTTCAGGTCAAACTAAATCTTGTTTTTGCCATAGTTAATTTGGAAAGCTTTGTTAAATCGCATAGTATATTTAACAATGACCTAACATGCATTCTTGTTAAACTTACATTTCTGAAGCAAGAAGCATATAGAAATGCTAAAGGGTGTATAGATGCAGGCTTGCCAACATCACTCCTACAGCTTTTTAAATGTCATCCTTTAACTTCCGTATCTATTTTAGAAAATCTTTGGAATTTCGTGATTAGCAAAATACATCATGGATATTTTTGTAATTTTTAAAAAATGTATCCAAAAGAGAACAAAGATTAGAATTAGCTAGAGCTGGTGAAGAAAATAGACTGTAATTGTTATGCAGATACCATCTGAAAGTCATTTGATTGTAAATTATGTGTTTTATGTTATTACCGATTGTTTTAAAATTGTTTTTGAATGTTATCACAGTTTCCCCATTATTGCAGAGACGTTCAAATTTTGACAAAATTATTTTATCATGTTACTCATGTCACATGCCACAATCAACCATATGGCAAATTACCTTTAATTCTGTAACTTATTAAAAAGACACCATTAGCCTACCTTGAAGAAAGTGCAGGGTTTGTTTTTTTTCCCATGGTGGTGTTTTGTTCAATCACACACTGTGCATGAGTCCACAGGGGGAGGAAAGGCCAAATAAACATTGAGCTTAATAATTAGCTTTCTCATAAAGCAGATATGAACGAAACCTTGAAGCTGAATGTTGAAAGGGAATGAAAGCTCTCCCCTTTGCCGTTACCAAAAGGACTTTAAATATCACAAAGATGAATTTAATCAAAAATAGGTATTCATGAGGAGCAGGACAATAGCTCCTTCACCTTTTCATACCGCTATGCCTTCATATATCTATGGAACATCTTTGCGTGCTGAGTCAAAAAAAACCCACAATGCACTATGAGACTAAATTAGATTTGATAGAAAGACTCTTATGACAATAGTATGCAAAACAGGTGCAGGAGGACTGTCGAGCACATACACTGACACACACATTTACCTGTCTGCACATACTGTACAATTCATTTTCTCAGAAAGAATAGATATACAGGATGTCTCTTTTGCTTACAAATAGACTTCAGGACATGTTCAGTATCTGTGTCGAGCTCATTTCTTTGAAAAAACACTGTGGATATGCTGTATGTGACTGGTTGTGAACTCTACCTTAGTATTCCATCATATTAGTTCTGAAATGGGATCCGACAAGGATGTGATGATAATGTGGTAGCAGTGGAGGTGATAATAATAATATTCTGCTTGTTATGAAGATCAAATGAGAATTCGGAGTGAATAGGCTAGTTCCATATGATGTAGGTGTGCTTTACTTCATATGGTGAGTCAAATTATTTAATTTGCATATTTGACTGGAGGTTAAACAGAAGTAATGCGAATCTTTGAAATGCAGAAAGCAGAGAACATGACCAAAATCCACGTCTATTTCTCTGTGTAGTGTATACCGTATAATATAATAAAAAAATAAAAAACATCGCCCTCATCCTTGGACACCACCACTTTTTAATTAATTACATTCTAGGGTCATATTTGCTATATTTTTGTACAGCTATACATGGATTTCTTTTCAGATGGAATTACTAAGGATACATAAGAAAACTGAATGTTACTGACATTTGTTTTACCTGGCGCTAAACTCAAAAGAAAATCTGTATAGTAAAAGCCCTTTACAGGACTATGTGTAAAAATACCAACAAGTTTTTAAAAAACATGTTATTTTGCTATTAATCTATGAACCTCAAAACTCAGAACCTCATGTAGTGAGAGACACCATTTGGCTACAGCGTTTGGTTACTGTATATAGCAAGTGCTGGATGACTTCTCTTCATACCGTCGACAACGGGGATCAGAAGTATGTATTTTTTTCACACTATAAATAATTCAGCAGTGATACCCATGTCAAATTTGGACCCTGTCATCTGAATGTCACAGCACAAATCGAGAATCATCAGACCAGGTAATGTTTTGTCAATCTTCTATTGTCTGATTTTGGTGAGGTGATTCGCATGAATTGTAATCTCGGTTTCATGTTTTGACTTGATAGAAGTGGCACATGGTGAGGGCTTCTGCTGCTATAGCCCATCTGCTGAAAGGTTTGATGGTTTTTGATTTCAGATATGTTCTTCTGCACACTTTTGTTGTAATAACTGGTTATCTGAGTTGCTTCTTCTATCTTCCTAATTAGCTCAAAGCAGTCTGGCCATTGTCCTTTCTATGGTATATACTGTTCAGGTAAACTGTGTTTTCTTGCCAGTTTTTATATGTTTCTTTGACAAGTAAGCATCCTAAATCCAACATTTGATGTAAGTTTAGTGAATAAAATTACACCATAGTTAAA
Source organism: Maylandia zebra (assembly GCF_041146795.1). Lineage (NCBI taxonomy): Eukaryota > Metazoa > Chordata > Actinopteri > Cichliformes > Cichlidae > Maylandia > Maylandia zebra. The sequence continues at coordinate 13,608,552 of NC_135167.1, forward strand.
CTGTAGCTTACAGACCGTGACTGGGTCCAGTTTCACCTGAGATAAGTGAAAAACACAACACCATGTGCAATTGATTCCTGTCCCAAAGTCACTGAGTATTTTAATGGAAAGACTCACAGGTGTACTCCCTGTTGTCATTTGTTGCATAAACCCAGAGGAACAACTTTTAAAACAGATGGAGGTAACTAACAAACCTTCACCTCCTTGTAATATTATTGTTCAGTTCAAAAGTGGGTGGAAATATCTTGTTTGGATTTTTGATTTAAAACCAGCTGGAAGCACCACATTTTTGCTAATCCTTTTGTTTAGAATAAGCTTTAGGTGCTGACGGAACATATTTTATAAATGCAACCTGTTGAGGGGTATCTTATCAAAGTTGCAGATGAGTGCAAACTATTTTGCTTAGATGTCTAACCCCTATTCCTCTGATAATGTCTCATATTTGAGTAGGCGGGGCTCAGTTGATCCCTGACATGACACATCAAATGACTCGATTATGAAAGAAAGTTGACAACCATAGTCATGATATTGCTTATCTCCAACTGGAGTTTTAGGTTTTGTCGGGCCACATAACACAAATACTAGCTATGTTGCACTTGTTTCATAGTACACCTTGATCGACAAGGATTTTTTTTTTCCAGAAGAAAAGTAACCTTTAACCAAGTGCCAAAATGCTAAGAATACTAAAAACACATGCACTAAAACAGGCTATCTGACAAAGGCAATAAGGGCTGGAGGACACTGTGGAAACAGGTGGTGAACAAAACACAGCTGAACACATAGCACAGGTGAAAACAATCAGGAAAGACTGACAGGAGGGAGTAATTCTAAAATCAGACACAGCTGAAAAATAGCCTTAATAGTGAAATGAGAAACACCCCAACACAATGTGACTGGGACATGAATCCTGAAATAAGACAGGGGCTGAACACACAATTAAGAACCTCAAAGTAGTAAGTGAAGCTACAGTAGATACAAAATGAGGAATTGCAAGCTAATAGTAGAATAGAAACCAAAAAACAAAACCCAAATACTACAAGAACAATAACAACAAAAGAAAAATAGTCCATCACTGGAAACATGAACCAAAACACAGGATTGCACAGTAACGACTTTTCACTAGGAAAATCTAGAACATACACAAAAAACCCTCCAAGAAATCACAGACTCCGTTACATCACAAGAAAACAAGCATAATAAAGAAATCAAAACATGGATCTAAAACTTCAAACAGTTGGATAATAAAACTGAATGTTAAAGTGGACATGAAACACTACATATTTAAAGGCTAATTTACACTATTGAGCCCTGCTGTCAAAAACCGATAGATTTAAGTCTGTCTGTGAAGCTGCATTTAAGAAAAAAGAGCTTAAAGTTAAAGTTTTTAAAACATGTTTAACACCATCTTGTGCCAGTACAGAACGTGACATCACCTTGTTGGTTGGTTTACATTGGTAAATAGGTTTATATTAGCTAACTAGTGACAGAATTGATAACTCAGTGGAAAACAAAGGGGCTAAATAATGTCAGTTTTTGAGAGTAGGGTTCCAGTGTAAATTAGCCTTCATACATATAGTGTTTTATGTTCCCTTTAAGTATATTTACTTCTAATCAAATACAGTCAGACCATGGCATGGCATATTATCAGACCCCAACACAACCTAAAGTTGTTTTTTTATATACATTTTATTGCAGAGCCAAGTGAACAAGGGAAAAGTCAACTTTAATGAAAGGTGTTTGTTAATTTCAGATAAGTCTATCTGTCAACCAAAGGTGCACACAGAGTTTCTTTTTTGCTCTTTCATGATTTTGTAGCCGGTGGTGAAACGTTTAGACTTTATCATATTTGCAGAAAGAAAATATTTTCTATAAGCCAGTCTCAGGCTTGCATCACATTAGTGTGAGAGCTTGAGAATGCAAGACACTAAAAGCAATTAAAAAATCATTAGTATGCTAATTTAGACATGAAGTAGCCATGTTCAAATGCTCTCACATGACCATAAATGAGTGTGTCTGAAAGGTGCTACACATTATTTACCCTTGACACTGGGGAATGCTGGCAGTTCACGATACCTACACACTTGATAATCTCACTTATATTAGAAAATTATAATGAGCTTATAAAATACAAAATAACATACTAAGCATATTGTATTACACCTGAACTCTAGGCAGTTTGCTAGATGGTTTAATCCAAAGAGCTGTCTCGATATATTTTTGGCACATAAGCCCAATGGGAACTAGACCCCTAACCCTGCAGTGTTAGCACCAAATTAAACTCATTGAGCTACTGCACAGAAGCACTATATATCACTTAAGTGGAACATTTTTACTTTTAAGAATGTAGCCTTTGGTACTCACTGTCCCAGATATTTGACAGCAATGTGAATCACAGTGTGAATGTTGAGTTCAATTCTTTAACTGGGGATGACGTTTTAACCTGGCTATCGATCACTTAAAAATAAACTTGTGAGGCGAGGTAAAGCTTGCAATGTCAGGTCTAAGGCTAGGATTTGTGTATGCCAGAATGTACGGTATCCACCAAACTAACTATGAGTAAACACAACACGGAGATCCACATCTTCTTTCTCATACATTTCATACATACAAGGGGCAAAAATAAATAAATAATAATAATAATAATAATAATAATAATAAAGATCTTGTGATCTCTTTTAAATTAGTGATGTGGCAACAGACACTATTATATAACATTTCAAACACTTTAATCTATATAACATAGCTGATTTCAGAATTTTTATATATATATACACAGGTATTATAAGGTGTCATCCCTAATCCATACATATTGCTGGAAGAAAACATGGATCATAACACGCAAAATGCAGTAGATACACACAGATAAAGGAACATGTCATGGGTTAGGGTTAGGTTACAGAAAGAAGATAAAAACAGACTCCTTAAATATCAATGATCTTTACCTCACAGATCAAAATGATGCATCCTTAACGTTTCATCATAATACTTATTTTCTAGCTAATCAGACCAAAACTGTGAAGCCAGATTTCAACTTCAGGCACAGACAAAATAATCCCTGAAGACCCCATCTAATGTTGGACTGAAAATGTTAATGTAGAGCCAGCAGCAATTTTAGATTTATTAAATAACATAAGAGCGATCCAAGTAATACCCACTAATGGGAGACATTCTCTCTAAAAAAAAAAGCAGCATCCCACTGCACAGATTCTAGTGTGCAGCAGAGGTTTTGTTTTTATAATAAAGAATCAGCTGTTTATTAGAAATGGGTAGCTGTCAGTATTGGCTGCAAAAATATAGACATAAACAAGTAACCCCAAAACAACATAATTTTGACTTTTGACCCAGACCAAAGTTCACATAATACCATTGGGCTGAATTTGGCGCTGTGTTTCATTGTGGAATATACAGTACATAGTATATTTACTACCAGTGCAAACTGATCACAGATTGTTCAGTGACGAACACTATCAATAAATACTTTTTAAATTACTTTTCTCAGGATACATTTTCATCAAGACCATGCAAAGTTTTTGGATTAAAACAAACTGACTTGGTCACCTTTAAAGTACTTCCTCTAACTATCACATCAAATTCAGCCTTAGAAAATCAGAGTGAAAGTAAAAAACATAATTTAAAAAAGCTATAAACTATATATCAAAATACGGCCCTTGAATAACAGTGGGAAAAAATTTACCACTCCTTCATAGAAAGAGAATGGATAAGAAAAGCAGAGTGTATGAAACTAACAAAAAACAAGTACGAGATGGATTTCCCGCAGAGGCTAGGCTGCCCTGATGTAGAAAACACAAACAGGCAAGGGAAATCACAAAAATGCACAATCAGAAATATATATTGCAAGTGTAAGAGGATATATTCAGTTATTGTGAAGATCTAAGAGGGGGGAGACACTGTATAGCCCTTTCTGTAACTTTATTTAACTTTTTGTTTTTCCCAAGAAGTCCCACTCACTATATCTTGAGAAAGTGAATTCTATGGTATATACCATCACTACAGAAAAAGCAACCAAGAGTAATTATAAGCTGTGGGAGGAGTACAGAGTGGCACAGAGACACGGGAAAAGTAAGAAAGGGAGGAATACATGGCGAGAGATATGAAAGAGATGATGAGCAAAGGAAGAAAGTTTGTGTGAGCTTACTACACTGTGTGACTCAGACAGTGGTGTGGTGGGCCCATGATTCACCCTGTGGCTTCAACTTTAATCTGACTGAAAGGTCAAAGTTTCCTTTAAACTGCCTGTTTCTGCTTCACTCTGTCTCTCTGTGTAGACCACAGTTCAGTTATTGACTGGTAAAAGTGTGTGCATGCAACCAGTATTAAAAAAGTACTATACCTGTATGCTTTCCCTGACTACACCAGCAGGGCTCCTGCCAATTTCTATTTCTTCAGCCCAAACCTCATCACCCTGAACCATAGAGCAAACATTGTGATAGAAGAATTTCAACAGGGATCAACTGACCACCTAGCCTACTACTTATGTGTGAAAATATGTGTGTGTGTGGGGGGGGGTATCATTGTGAAAAATACAGATTCAGAAGTTCATCTATTCATCTCTTGACACGCACAACTATTGGCAACTATTAGTGATAACTGCCAAAGTTGTTAAAGGACTCATGCGGATTTAGAAACTCATGGTTTCACACTCCATTGACTTACACAGTAACTGCTGAGTCTGCCACAGGATTTGTCATTTTCTCTGGAAAGTATTCTGAAGAGGTTGTTTAATGTTGATCACTTGGATTTAGTTGTAACATTCTGCTTAAATTCAAAATGAACACAACATATAGATACCACGCAGGTAAAAGTAGTAGTACAGTAATGCACCATGTTGGATGGACGCAGAGAAGCTTTGTTAGGTTAAATCAAGACTGGCAGACATTAATTTATATTTAAGCCAGCGATGTTAATTCGATTCCCTGAATTCCACCTTTATACTAGCTTTCTACTGTCTAGGAGTAGGAAACCATCCATAATAGTTCATGTAGTATTGAAAAATTGAAATATTTAAATCCATAAAGAGGAATGACTTACAGAGCAGTACCACAGCTCAGCTGATCACAGCCTGTACACAAACTCTACTGGAGCTCACAATATAAATGGTTGGTTTTCTCTGTTTGTGTTCAACGTGACAGATGTTCAAGCTGAGTATGTTATGTAAAATTACAATTTAAGTTGAAATAAAGTTTGTATTCTTTTGTACTATAGGTATTTATGAGATGAGTTGAGGGTAGCTGGGCAAAGAGATAGATATCTGGTAGAAATGTATTTTTGCCACTTCTGAAGTACAGTAACTTCCACTTACCTCAGTAGCATGCGATATATTAAAATAGAATTAATGGAGATGGTGAGTGATTGGACATCAATAAGGGATTAACAGTAGCAAGAGAAACAACAAAGAGAAGCAATATTCCCCTGCCAATGGATCAGTATCATGATCCTCATCCCTGCTGTAACCACATTGCCATCCACATAAACATCATCAGCATAATTACGGACATCACTATATGATCATCATGATTAACTCAACACTTGCCGTTTTCCACTTACCTTGGCGTATCCTAAAGAGAGAAATAGGTCCACGTATCCTTTGATCTGATCTAAACAAAAATACTTTTCACAGATTCTATCTACATATCACCAGTTGGGTTTCTGAACCAAGTCCATCCCATCAGTAGAGGCTACGCAAAGTTAAACCCCGCCTGCTCACTGCCCCACTGTCTCGGTGGTTAGGGTGCCAGATCAATGGTGTGCAGTTTGATTTGAGTGACCCAGTTGTGGTGGAGGTCTGAGAAGGAAAGGAGGTTGTTTGCGTTAATGGCTTATTGGTGGATGGTGTGTTGCTGTGTGGAGAGTATTAGGATAACTAAGTGGCAGTTAATTAATGTAAAGATTGCAAAGATTAATGTGCCCCCCTTGTGGAAGTGGGAACGAGAAGACTGGCAGCAGAAAGGAATAGCCCATGCTTCACATGTATTTGACAAAGGAAAAAACTATATAAGGGATCAATTAACACAACTGCAAAGAGATTATGATAGAAAAAAGCCTTTTATTTTAACTAGAATATTGTATATGTGCGGTCACTCCATAAGTTTCCATTTGCCATTTACTTTCTGGCCACTTTATTATTGTTCATCTCACTCTCACACTATACCTGCAAGTGCGTACATGTTCCTGCATGCATCAGCGCACGTTTATTTATGTAAATTTAAAAAATGTGCATGTGCTGCCTATAAATAAGCAACAAGCAAGGGGTTGTGTTTGCATGTGTGAGCACTTCTTGCATGCCTCCATGAAACTAACATTAAATCTACATTTGGGTAAATGACCTACAACCAGAGACTGCTGTGTTTGGTTTAGCCTCACAGCTGAGTGGAGAAAGACACCAGCAGATTTACTGCATATGTACACATCCACCCATGCACGCATGCAGATGTGTGCTTGCACACACACACGTACATACACATACATTGTTCCATCATTCACTGGTGCAGTTTATGGAGGAAGGCAGTAAGTGTGCAGGAAGCAGGAGGAAGAAAAAACAAGGAGGGTAAGAACATGAAAGATGGGGGAATAAGAGGAGAAAGAGGAAGATGTGACAAATAAAAGGTAAGAGTGAATATGAAGAGCAGTGTTTGGTCACTCCATTTTAAAAACATCTTAAAGCTGTTTCAAAACAGCTGAGACACGGAGGATAAGATCAGTTTTATGACTGAGAGATGGAGAGGGGGACAGCTAAATCTCTTGTTTGCACCCTGTACAGGTAACAACCTGTTCTACCCTCTAGTCCAGTGGTCCCCAACCCCCGGGCCTCGGACCGGTACCGGTCCGCGAGTTGTTTGGTACCGGGCCGCGAGAGTTGACGCTCAGGTCTGAAATATATGGTTTTCAGGGTTTTTATCGATTTTCAGCGTTATTTTGTTATTGTTTTTATCGTTAACTCTGTTTTCCTGGGTCTTTTCACGTGTGTTATGAATAAATCTTTTTTTTTCGGTACCGGTACTAGTTTTATTTTGTTGTATTTATCCGTGACACCTTAAAGGCTGGTCCGTGAAAATATTGTCGGGCATAAACCAGTCCGTGGCGCAAAAAAGGTTGGGGACCGCTTCTCTAGTCCAATAACCGGTCTCTTGGAGCCATCCAAATTGAAAAGCACAAGTGCATCTAATGCACATGGCTCTCTACTCTCATTTCCCTTCACAAATTCCATTCCTCCTTTTTAATGCCTTCATTTGTCTTTTGGCTTCTCTTTCCATCTGTCTCATTCTTTTCCATCTTTTTGTTATTCTTCGTCCTTCCTTTCTTCCCCATTATTTCAGCGGAAATTTGGCCACCATAATAATAGAATCTATTTGACTGCAATCACTCACCACTACCTCAGCTTTCCACTGTTCATTTTTACCAAGAAAGGTCAAGTACTCTTTAGGTAACTATGATCTGACCTGCAAACCCAATAGGCAGGATCCAGGTCAGTGTTCTCACACTGTGTGCACTCTTTCTTTCTCAGACACTGCAAAGGCAGTGGTAAACAAGATAAGAAGTGTCACTGTGTTTCCTTTTTCCACAGTTTCGTTCTTCCTGCTGGGACTACAAATCTAAAACCCTTCTGGTTCTTATGCATCATTTCTTTAGAAAAAACCCCAGACATTAAAACCCCAGAATAAGAGACATTTGCAATGTCTCTTATTCATTTTTTGACATGACCTATTTGAACCTGTCTCTTGTGTTTACCACCAGCTGCAATCTTGTAAGCGGTTTAGAGCTACAAAATCCAAATTTTGGCAACATGAAGTATTGCTGATTCTGGCAAAGTAAGCAGCAGTCATAGTGATAACTAAAATTCATTTAAGATTATGTGTTTGATTTCTTTTTCTTTTAATAGCTATGATCATAGCAATCCCTCTGCACTATATTGGCACTATAGTTAATTATCTATTATAAAAACATTTTTAGTGGGTGCCAGTTCATTTAGTTACTCAAGAGACACTTTTACATTAGATAGAAAAACGTATCTGCCTGAAATATCAGCCCAGTCTTGTATCCGAAGTGCATAAGGGGTCACTGAATACATTGGTATATATAAAACTAATGTGAATCATACACTGTGCCAAGCTGCAGTAACTTTTAGTATCTGTTCTAAGAAGAATATGATCTACTTCCAAGTTCTGATGGAAAATGGCTCAGCTTCATACGAACCAACCACACTGTGTCATTTAATTTGCTAGCCATGCATGCATTTATATACATAAAATATACTTTGGGGGGGGGGCGTTCTTCCTCTTTCCAACTGACCTCCATGCAGGACCTTTAAGGATTTTTCATATCACGTAAACAGTAAACCTAGATGGTTGCTGTTCCTTGTTTCGTCCCTGCTTTTCCCTCTTCCTTCCTTCCTCTTTCTAACCCCCTTTCTCTCTCTCCCATCCATCTTCACCTCGACTTTCATATATCTCTCTTCCTTTTTTCCCCCCAGTAGCCTGGGCTAATTGTTACATCGTTCTAGCACTAAAGTTGCCCTGTGTAGGAAGCTTGGCTGATTGCCGCTGGGTCTAACGCAGCATGGGGGAAGGGGAATTGAACAAGCATTGGCCGTCAGAGCTGGTTAGCTTCACAGAGCTCCTGTCACAACTACACTCACAATGCAACCTGTTTACTACCCAAGCCCCCTGCAATTACCAGCTCCCCAGCAGGGGCCAAGCTAGTGCCTGGGGAGAACTAACACTATCAGCTGAAAGGGGGACTGAACAAGGAGGGAGGAGGGAGAGCCCCATTAAGAGGCTGAGCCAGGGTTGTGGGTAAGCGACAAATTCTACAGGGACAAGCATGGTGCGAATATGTATGTGTGTGTGTCTGTAGATGTGTGTATTTGTGTGAGTGCACAGGTGAAATAATTTGGGAATTTGCACTGAAGGAGGTAGACATAATGCCCTGCAAACCAAGAAGGAAAAAAAAGAGCTGAACTAAGCAAAAGAAAGGCAGGTAATGGATGCGTTACATTATAGGGTCTTCTCTTAAGATCAGCCTCTTTCTATTAGTCTATAAACCCACCATCAAAATGATTAAATCAATGAAGAAAGACACTATTTATGCAGTAAGAAGCCATAACAAATGGATAAGGATTTTAAGATGCCAGGAAAGAATAAAAGTGGATAACAGTATTGATGTGTTGAGTATGTAGTTGCATTTCAATCAACCTGTCACCATGACCTGACCCTTGACTCACTGGGACAGTGGGGCAGTGAAACAGGCAGCAGCACGGGACCCCTACAACACAATGCTGCATCTAAACAGTCAAAGTTGGGCAATGGGGGGGGGGGTTAGAAAACAAAATTTATAAATATCTCTGAAATCATCAATAATAAATGATATCAACATTTTTTGTGAGGTAATGTTGCAGTGCTGTTAACATTTAAGGAGGCACAACAAAGTGTTTCCAGAAGCTGATACTAACTTTGGCTGCATGAGATAATATTTCAAAAGCATTTTTTTTTTTCATAAAAATAGATGATGGAACATGGACCGAAGTCACATTTAAGTGGCCTTGGATCATGTTATCGTGCTCTTATCTCAACAAACATGTTAAGTGAATTTTATCAATTACTGTGGATGCACAAATAGCATGCAGTCCTGGCATTACATGGCCTTTCACAGTTGTTTTCTTTCTCCAGTTCCAGCATACATTTATTTTTATTTGACTGCAACAGATCTTAAAAATGTTGTACAGTGTTTCAGGTTAAACCACTTCAACATTGGAGTGTCACTCTCAAAAATGTCTGTTACCTGCTTAAGCCTTGAAGCAGAACTGAAGTAGACTTTGAGGCAGAATTTTGCACCTTTGCCTAGTACCTTTTTTCAAGATACAGTCTAATAAGTCCCATTGTAAAACTGAAGTCTGCAAGGACAGGTCAAAGAAGGTCTAAAAAGGAGAGGTCATCTCTGAATGATAAGCTGGTTGGCATTTGTGGCTGGCATTGGCAAGTTAGAGGATATTTAAAAAATATCAAGAAACTTTAAGGGCATCTTAGACTAAGCAGCCAATAATGTGATTTTGTAGATGTTACTTTTCCTCTCTTACCCTGTTTGAGTTCATGACATTTGTTAGTTGAGAAACATTGTGTTAGGGAGCCCGTACTGCCTGGACTAACTGTTATTAAACTCTTGATATGTGCCACAGACTTCACATTTCCCCAAGAGTATCTGACAAAAAACGCCTTTTCCCCTTCCTACCTTATTTACCTTTATTGGTGGAGTAAACTGTCCACTGTTGTCCCAATGTGTCCTCTATAACCCAAGCCTATGGCTAATATCTCAATGAAATAATGTGTTGCGCATTCTTATCTATAGTATCCCAATGCTACAGGTCTGTTTGATCTATCACACCTCCCCCTAATCCGACTTCATCCACCCACCTATAATTCATCAGATACTCTTGGAAGCCATTCCCACCTGAAATCTCATCATCCATCCAATCAGTCTTTCATCTTTCCTCTTGCAATCTTTCCATCTCTCTCCATCTTGATCTTTTCTAACGGTGGGAATAGCTGTAGTGAAAGTCAGCTGTGGTCTTGAAGTGGAAGGAGCATTTTTTTTTTCTTTTTCTCCCCGCCCACTTACACTGCACATCTACACGGATGGACTTGATGGCAGCCACCCCCACCCCGTTGTCAGCCTTGCAGTAGTAGCGACCTCCCTGCACCCTCTGGATGCCCTCAATGCGTAGTGTCTCATTGTAGATGGATGTTTCCTGGAACTTGTCTGACGCACTGCCTGCTGTCTTCGTCCACCGTACCTGAAGAGAGTGGGGGAAGGGTGGAGATGTTAAGAAGACGAAAGTGCTGTCGAAGGCAGTGAGTTATGTTAAAGGACAGAATCAGTCAAGTGTAACAGAAAGATGTTGAGAAGGCAACAGAGCAAAGTTCTTCAAAAATGCACTTCTTTAAAAACATGAAAAACTAAAATATAAACAAAAAAGCAGAAAAAGTCTCTGCTTTCTTATAAAGCAGAGACTTTTTCTTATAAAAACACCAATAAAATAATATCACGCAGTGGTGACACTAACAAACACTGGCAAAGCACAACAAGATAGTGTTCTTATCTGTTGATAGACAATTTGTAATGTTCACTAAATGCTAGCAACCCACTGAAGTAGTAGTGCATTGCAAGTTTTAAGTGTGTACGACCCTCAGAAGGAAAAAAGACTGCATCACTGTCAGTAAATGAAGTTAATGTAAATATCTGTCTGGTAGGTCAAATACTCATTTATCAGCATGATTTGTTTTAAAACTGATCTGAAAGTCCTTTCTAATTTTCTGCGGCAATTAAGTTATTCAAGGTTGGGGGTTTTTGTTGTGTGCGTGTGTGTGTGTGTGTGGGGGGGGGGGGGGGCATGCTGAAAGAGTAGTTGGATGAATATCCTACCTAATTAATCATTTAAAACAGTCTTTATTTAGAAGTGGAAGTGACCTGCAGAAATGCCAAGTCTGTATAAAGACAACTCCTTAATTTACTGTGCAGGTCATTTAATTGCATATATAGCAAATTAACATTATACATAGTTTTCTTTCACTGAGATAAAATCTGCCTTCTCCATAGAGAGGAAGTTAACAGCACTAAGCTGTGTACTCATGGTGTCTGTGATACTCAGACCATTAAGAGTTTTGACAAATTCTATATGGCTTTTCCACGCTTCAATTATCCTATCAAGCCATGGGAGCACCGCACGGCCGACAGCTACATGACACTTTCACTTGAATAATCAAACCCACAAACATTCGTGCACACACACAGATGCATAAAAGCCTGAAAACTCATCAGCACTGGAATGGCTTGCTCTTGCATATGTATCTGCATAACTATGTGTATACAGTCCATTAATCCCTATTAACCCTACTGTCTGTTATCAACCTCAGCAAGACTATCAACTATGTCCTGTTAAGGAGGTCAGAGAGGATAATAGGCAAAAGTCACTGATATAGAGTGACTGTCTGTATGTGTCCATGCAAACGTTTGTATGTGGAAGTGTGCATTACCGTTTTCATGCACTCTAGTCTGCTTGTGTTCCTGGATCTGTACATCATATCTGGTTACCAATTCACTCCCACATATATGTGTGTGTCTGTCTGTGTGTTGATTAGAAAACAGGTTATATGGATTAGCAGATTATCAGTGCCTGTGTAAATGCTCTCTGTCTGTTTATTCAGCTCTGTTTGTGGGAGGGATTTGGAGGAGACAGACTGCCATTGATCAACCGGCCAAGGTGAGCAATGAAGCGAACCCTGTCTGTCCACGGTTTAGTGGCTCTAGTTTGGATGAGGGCACGTGTTTGTGTGTGGGTGTCTTTTGTGGACCTTTTTGAGACACACAAAGGGAGAGAGTGAAAGTGAGCATGAAGTGTGCATTTGCGTATCATTTTATATGCAAGGATTAAAAGATGAGTCAAAATCTTACAAATTGTGAACACTTTGTTTGCTGAAGTTTTGTAGAAGTAGCATTTTAGAGTTATTCATAGGTTTTAAGTTCAGGACCATTAGGCTCAAGTTTACTAGAATCTTAATGACAAGATTATGTACTAAGAATTTAAACTTAGGGAGAAACATACTACATCTCAGTTAAAGGCAGTTGTATGCTTGATGATGGGAAATTGTGCATGTAAAAATGAGGCTGAACATGAAATCTTGATAATGTATTGCACTCAAAATATTGAATAAAGTCTGTGGGGATGGATGCAACATTTGAGTTTTCCATAATATCCCTGCAAAGAATAATGTAAAATAAGGAGATCGCAGGGTAAAGAGAGACAAAATATGTAAGGAAGGAGTTTTACTTGGATAGAAATAGTAGGTATGTGTGAGAGAAAAATAAGGTCTGCATGTGTAAGTGAGATATCGGGGGGGTTTTTTTTTCCAGCCTGCGAGAGTGAGTAAGAAAAAGAATAAGAGGGAATGATATATGCTGTATTGCTGGCAGCTGTATGATGGGAAGAGAAAAAGTGCATCACACTGGGAGTTGCTCCACCAGGGCGGCAGATGAAGCAAAATAGAAGGAGGTGATACTGTGAATAAGGGAGATATTGTGCGCAATGCAGATGACAAACCAGGCGGCAGAAAAGCCTTTATCTGCCTGCGACACCAGCAGCTTAAAACTATCACCTGCACTCTCTTTCTCTGACCTCCTTCACCCTCCCTCTACACCCCTCTCTTTTCTTTTTCCTTCAATAGCCAGTGCCTTTTTTCCCCTACTACAGTCCTGACAGATTGGTCTGGATATCTCTCTTAGTGCCTCATCTTATCCCTGTCTGGTCACTTTGCTCGATACCTTTCTTTTATTTCTTTACAAAGTACAGGAAAGCCAAACACTCACTTGTCATCAGATTTTGTGTCTACATACACCTCCATTTACACACATGAAAGACACATATTTCCCCAGACTTACTCCCCCATGCACATGCTGGGAGATGAAGACACATTTGTTGAGTCAGAGACTTATAATATTAGCTCTTACATTCGGTTAGAAGTGTAATGTGAAGGAAAGTTTTGGTGTCCCATTGGATTGAGCCTGACATGAAAAGCGGCAGTTTTGTTCACTTTTTCTGTATTCAGGTGGTGATCTGTGTGCTGTCTAGGGCACAGATGTTTCAACAGGAGCATAGAAACAGCGCCAAGGAAAGAAGAACAACCTTTTCAGAATATTTCAGGTGAAGGTTTAGGGGCCACTTGGTGTTTGTAAGGAAGGTGGGCGGGTTGGCCATTAGGCCTTCTTTGAATGTGGTCATAGAATGCACTAAAATACTGGTCAGACGTAAATAAGCTAGTAAATTTTCCATTAGTGGCCAAGTGCAATGTGTTATTTGTCTACAGTATTTTCATCTTAGAGCATTTATTTCCAAACAGTGCATTACACTTTCCACACCATTAAAACCATTAAGACAGATAACTTATCCATTTAATCATATGATATGTCTAACATAATTTTGAGTTAATATTGTTTAGTGAAACACTCTTTTAACTTTGCCTTAAAGGTGAACTCTTGGTACCTTCAGCAGCAGTCGTCTCCAGCCATGTGCATAATGCAGCAACAATGTTTTCGATAAGTTGTTTTGGAAAGTATCATGGACGCTTCGTATTTATTTGATTCAAATAAACAAACCTGGTTGTCAGTGTCAAACATATTGTGACCCAACTAGCAAGTTAACATTTTCTGAGCAGCTCAAAGCTTCACCAGCCACAGTAAATATGCTGTGATCCATACTACAGTTGGAAATTTGAACAATGCCAGGTCCAAGTGGATTAGAAACACACACCTTGCTAAAACTACTGAAATCCAATACAAGGGCCCTGATAAAAAGCAGTTTTTGAAGCTTATAATCCTCAGTACACTTAATATAGAGCATTTAATGTTCAACATCCTTCCAAAATGTCCAGACAGTTGAATAAATGGCTCTTTCTCACAGTGACAACAAAACTAAACATTATAAGCTTTGAGTAAAGGAGGGATTTATTATAGAGCTGTTGTATTGGATTTTAATGGATTTACTGTACCTATACTGGCAAAAGATACAGCCTGAAATCAGAAATTCTGGAAAAGGAAAAGAGAGAACGACAGCAGGCACTAATTATGCATGATGAATATGGATCTGAAACATTGATGGCATGCTTAGGAAGAAATGAGACAGATACAGGGAGAAGAGAAGAGAACTGTCAAATTTCTCTATTTGTTTTCGACTGTGTGTCTCTATGTGTGTGGTTGCCTTATTACCTCCTTTCTTTCTCAGCCCGTCTCTGTTTAATTCTGTCCCTCTATGATTCTGGCATTTTCCCTTCACATTTTTACTTTACATGTCGACACGACACAAACATGTTCCTCCCTCTCTGCATCGTACCATAAGGTTCTCACTTCACTCCTCAAACTGACACATCAGAGAGAATCAGCAGGATCTAGCAGATATGGTCCAGTGCCTGTAAGACACCATTGCACTGTTGTTCAAACTGGAAACTGACAGAACAACACAACAATACATCAGAGGCCTTAATACTGACATTTAGCTAGAAAAACGATTGTTGAGATGTTTCTACCATATTCCTATCTATGCTAACCTGCAACTTTCAGCTCACAGGCCACAAATAATGAAAATAAAACGCAAGCAAACAAAATTTCTTCACCAGATGGTGAATAAATTGGATGTTGTTCACAAATTGGACAGGTCACTCCTGTGGACATCTGCTGTGCTCCACACCTAAAGTCAATTACGTTTGCAGTTACTAATATAGTGTAATTTAACTACATTGCCTTCTTTGATTCAAATAAGTCAAATTGCACACTTAATAGAGAGATTTACCTTTAAAACAAGGACATGCACAACCGCTCAGTAAAGCAAAGTGAAAATTAAATCCTTCCATGTTTGACATCACTGTAAGCAAAGCTTAGCTTGCAAGGCTTTCCCACCTCTATACAACTGCTTCCCGTGGCGCTACAGAAGTTGAATCCTTTATATTCCCTCTCAGTAACTCACAGAGAGCCTGCTAGGCTTGCCTTCCACAATTTTCCTAACTCTCTTCTTGACGTAGCACCAGCGGAGTTGACGATACAGTGCTTTATCCGTCCAACTGGCTCACTTACCGTGAATGGGCTTAAGATGGTAATCCTGTTATCGGGGAATACTACTTGGCACGGATGCAGACCCACACTCACACACAGGCACTAAGGCATACATGAATGCACGCACAAGCACAGAATATGCAACATCTGAGGGGAAGTGTGGGAAAGAAAGAGTGAAAATAAATAGAATATCAGTAAAATTATGATGAAAAAAGGCATAGTCCAGGTTGACAGCAGCAGCTTGAACTGATAAACACTGAAGTAATTATCTCAGCTCTGGTTTATGAACAATGGCTTTATTGAATAACTAAAAGTGACAAGGTGTGGATGACATGCAGCATAAGTCAAAACATCTACTGCATAGAAATATCTCTTTTAATTATCTGTCACAGCAGAGCAGAAGTGGATGGAGAGTTATTTGCAGGAGAATTGGAATACGTGGGTTTCTAAAAGAGTTAGCAGCAACGGCAAGTAATAAATATAAGTTAAAGAACAGAGTTTGCCTATGTGCATCCCAATCTGGTCTACTGCTTATTATTCCATTAACTCCTTTACTATGTGATGATGAGCTTAAGGCCTTTTTCTTTCCTTTTACCCCTGAATAGAATAAACATATTTGTTTAGAGTGGTTCCCAGTTTTCTCCGTGTATCACTCCATTAAAAAACACAAAAAAAATGACTCTGTTTGTATGGAACATCAGCCATGCCTCTGTGCACAGATCACAGAGAAAAAGTTCAATAAAACTGACTCATTGATATTGAACACATCATCCTTCTCTCTAACCTTGTCATACAATATGGATGCCTTTATCACTCTTTTTGCCTCTGTAATATGAAACTAAGGCTGTGATAACATTACAGGAATCAGAAGAATCATCAGCATTTACAAAAAAGTCATAATCTTGAAAATAATAAAAATAAATGCATGTGTTAACAAAGTCATTTACATTTGTCTGCATAGCATACAGATGTTAAAACACTTAACATCAACACTTTCTTAGTTTCAAAACTTGTGATTTATGAATATTCGGTTAATGTGGCTTCTTGAGGGCAAGTAAAAAGAAATGCACCATTTACATTTCTGGAAGCGTCTCAATAGTTTGCGCAACATTTGCTTGACCATCAGATGGTTTAAGTCAGAAGAAAGCAAACAGGGGCAGACCGCATCAGCAGATATACAGAGCTCTCTCCAAAGTGTCAACAGCCGTCAGCTGCAGTGTCAGCTGCTACCTAACACACTCTGCTCATGTTGGATGTGTTAGCTGTAATGAGTAATGGCTAATTATTACAAGCACGGCATAGGATGGAGAAATTTGAGCATAGCCATCTTTTTTTTTTTTTGAGTATGTCCTGATCAGATGATGTCAGGCTGCTGAGAAATGAGAAACTGAAGAAGGCTTACACACAAGGGAAGAAAAAGAATCTTATGGATTACTTTGCCCTACGATATCAATTGAAGCACAGATCAACCAATAAAGTCAGAACATCCACGGTTTTGACCTGTGCTTAGACTGAAAAAGCTCTGCGGCTCTAGCTTTCAACAAAGCTATCTCAAATTTTTCCCCACAAAGAGCTCAAATCATTTAAAGTGGGAAACAAATGCAACACCTGTGCTGCGAACCAAGACCCGTATCCCACGCATGCAAACATCTTAATCAGGAAATCACTGGATGCATTCACAGCATTCATAATGATGTTCCAAATGCCACAGCAAACTGCTTCTGTTCTGAAAGTGCCTGAAAAAAACTAGAATAAAACAATCTTAAAATGTAATATTACTTTATATATACTTTCAGAAACGGCCCTAACCAATCTGGCGCCCTAGGCAAGATTTTAGGTGGCGCCCCCCTACATCAGCAGTGTAGTGTAATGTTGTAACAAATAATATTTCTATTAAATAAGCTTTACTTTGCATTTTAATTAACGTGGGATTATTTTTTGTATTTAGAAATAATAGTACCAACTTTTTTTTTTTTTCAACATTTGTGGCACTGGCGTGGCGCCCCCTGATGGACGGCGCCCTTAGCATTTGCCTATACGGCCTATGCCACGGGCCGGCCCTGTATACTTTATAAATAAAACATACATCATCAAACAAGCACACATACCTGTCTCTCACTGTCTAGTCTCTAGTCAATACAGACTTTGCTTTTTTCCTGTGGTTTCATTTTAGTTTGTAAGAACAGACGTTTAGACCTTAACTTTATTATTTTTAGTCTCAGAGAGGGTTTCATCTACAAAGCACAGTGTGTGTTACCATGGCAGCAGACACTCCAGAGACACTCAAACATACAGAAAAGCTATGGAAGAGTCCAATACAGAGGTCTTCATCCAGGCACATCAGCAGCACAAGTATTTTGTTTTGAAATCTAATTTGATGCGGTGTTTGTGTTCTCACTCAATGTCTCAAGCAGTCAAGGACAGTGACCCTTGCACTCACAGAAAAGCTGTTTGGCTGAACAAGAGTGAAGTGATATGTAGACATGACACAAAAGCTACACTTTAAAGAGGCATCCCTATGTGACAGACTTGATTAGCCGAGTAGATATATCCTAATCTATTCAAACACATCTTCATGAAGCCAAAAGGCAATGTAACACACAAATGCCATAAATGTATAAGAAGCAAGGAAAAAGTAGAAAATTACAATGTATGTACAATAGCACAGTGAAAAAGAGAAATTCTAGGCATTGATTTAAAAACAAAAAGTTGGAGAAGGCCTTGGGTTGTTGAATTCACTTGTTTGTTGTTTAGTTTCTAATCAAAGAAGTCTGAATAGCTCATAACAGCAGATCTAAAAGTAAGCTTGGCCTCAAAGCATCCGCTCGTCTATAAACTAACAGTAGTGCTTCAAAATTGCTTCTTTAACAAACAATAAGTCATTCCAATATAAGCCGATGAAACTGGACAGTTTCACACTGTTCTTTATTTAGTAATAATACGACATAAACATGGAAGCATGTTTTGCAAATTCCTTTTAAAAAAGGGAGTTTTCTCATTCCAACATCCTAAAGCAAGCAAGACAAACCTGCCAAAAAGATGGAAATAAAAGGCATGAGAGCCTTGAAGATCGCTAAACTGGATTCATTAGATTAGTTAGTTTTAAATAAACTTTTAATAATAGTTTACGGTGCTGGAGTGTCTTTAGGACAAGATATAACTATTCTTTATTGGCCCAGCCAAAGGTCAATTTTAAATGCTTAAAAAAGTTTGTGAACACAATTGAAAGCATGTTCACAAACAACTTGAGTGGAACTACCATGAAAAATAACAGTTTAAAAAAAAAGTCTAATTGTACTTGTTTAAAATAAATGAAGCATACATTTCATTCAGTGGATGTGAACGCTTCTAAATACTTAAGCCTGTAGACAGCATAACAACAGAATGACCTTCCAAAATACAAAATGGATCGCAACCAATGCCTTTTTATGGAGCATGTGAAATACAAGATCTGAAGCAGATGTTCTGCCTCATCTTGTGATTTATTGTCATCTGCTGTTGAGTTTGGAATACACTCGAGTAGTCCCGTCTACAAGCGTAAACATAATAAGCACAATTTCCCACCTCATCGTCATGCCTCGATTCTCCTTCTCCTTTATTAGTGGTCAGCATGTCCTCTGCACCGTGCAGCACTTATCATTGCGATTCATCTATCTTGTTAGAGTTTGTTTTCTTATCTCTGCTCAAGATGTCTTTCGTTTGTTCTTGGTTTTCAGTTGGTATTCACATTCATAATCTTGATGACAGACATGTTTTTGTTATTCAACCACATGTCTAAAAGTGAAACTACCTGGGTGGTGTGTATGCCGAAACACATTTTTTTCTTACGGTTTCAAAGAGATCATGAAAGTAAGTCAAAGATTGCTTGTCTTTTTTGCTGGCTTTGTCATGCAGAGATTATTTACACATGTTACCAATTATTTATGCAATTTTTTTGATGCTTCAAGTTAATCACAATCATGTTTTATCTCCTTCATCGAGTCCTTAAAGTTTTCATGTCCCTTCACCATATCCTTGTATTTTTTTTTTACTGCAATAAAAAAAGGAGAGAGTTGATTGTTTTTAGTTCCAAGTCCATTTCTTCTTCTTCTTCCTCCCCTAACCTGTCTTTTTCAGACTTCTTCTCTCCATCTTTCTTGTTTTTTTTCTTGCTCTCATCTTCCTCTTCATTCTTCCTCTCCATCCACTTAGGGGTCAAGCAGTGACCTTGTTTGTGTCTAGGTCGTGTTCTTGCTGAGTGCCTGTGCAGCCTCGTGCTGCCACCTGATCAGCCTTGCTTTCAGCCTCACTATCGATCGCATTCCACTCACCCCTCAAGGGCAGAAATCCAAAACCATATTCCAGACCGCAGCCCTCATCTTCCTCCCTCCATTCCTTCCTCTTTCCCACTTCTTTTTTCTCTGCCTCTCCACTTTTCTCATCTATAATTCTCTCTCTACCTTTTCCTCGTATAGAATTCATCACGCACGCACACACCCATGCAAGTCTCAAGGTTGCAATGACCAGAAGACCCATGAATAAATAATAAGGAGGTAGGAATCACTTTCAGAAAAACCATTTACTCTCCTATTGTGTTTTTGAAGAAGCTGTGAGAGTGTGTGTGCGAGCTCTATGTGTGTGTAACAAGAAAAGCTTTGTGAGCGAGACTACAGTGCTTTGTTAACTAAAAGCCCCGCTGTCTCAGGAGTTAACTTGAGTGATGCTACGAGCACCTTGTAGGTGACCTCTAACACTGATTTTTTTTTCCTTGTGTACATACTTTGATTTCTTTTTCCTTCTTTCTTTAAAGAGTCTTACAATATTTGTGGGTATAACCAATGAGGTTGGCAGAAGGACAGCGTAGCAGAAAGGCAACGTGTCACCTTGTCTTGAAAAACTCATTCTTTTAAAATTGTCAAAGGTCATTTTTTGCCATGAAACAAAACAAAGAGGTGAGTATGGGCCTGCTGTTTTGTTTTCTGCGAACACAATATGCATACAGTTTGACTTTTCCCAAAGTAAGATGGTCCGTGAGCTAAACTGTTGTTGACTTGATATATGCTTTGTTGCAGTTGGTCTGAAGTATAGAGACAATAGAAATGAGAGCGAGAGCTTAAAATGAACAGAAAAAGAGGCAGTGTGGAATAGGGAATTTAAGGAGATATAGGCAGGGACAGGATGAAGAAAAAATAAGCGTGGAAGAGAGAAGGATAAGACAAGGACGAAAGAAGAGTAAAGGGAAGAAATGACTTGTAGTGAGTGATAAAAAGGAGAAAGCAGAGACTGAGACAATATGAAGGAGAAGGCAGCAACAAAAAGAGGAAAACAGACATAGACAGAGAAAGAAATGATTAGATTTTTCTCTCCTCTGTATGGTTCAGAGTGAGAGCTCCCATTTCAATCCAATCTAGCTCAGGCAAAAGTAAACAATCAGTCTTGATAAAGGATTGGATAAATCCTCAATCAGTCTCATTTTCAGTAAAGAAGCTATTTATTGGGCTGGCCTCACATGGCTAAATTGGATCCTCCTTCTTCTGAGCAAGCTGAAGTGAGAGAGAAAAAGCGGAGAAAGTGAATCATCTCGCTCCGAGAAGGCACAGATGAAAGTTTTTGCGAATAAAATGGTCCTTGCATTAAAAAATAATACATAGTATAAAAGTCTTTACTGGTAATACATGTAGACTGAAAATGTAGGAAAAGCCACTGCCAATCAGAACTCATACATCATATTCCTGTGATCTTAAATCGACTCATCAAAATGTGGGACAAGTAGCTCCCTCACAAAGCCAGAAACCAGAGACAGGCAGAACACTCTGAACTGGTATGAAACAAGTCGTGATTAATAAAATATAAAGCCCTAATGTTTTTAAAGAGTTAGTGTGGTCTGCTATGGAGTGGGTGTGTTTATTAATAAATGCATTAAAATGTTGTCAGCATAAATTTGTAAGTCTATTGTTTCTCTGAAGGGTGAAAACAGAGCATTATGAGGACATTCGTGTTAGAATAGAGTACAGCCATAAATAATAACAAAGCTGCCAGAACACTTGGAACATCTTGCCTGTCTGCCAACACCTAGAGGCCAATACAAACTTCCCAGTTAGGATGGGGAGTGGGGGAAGGACGCAGTTCACTGCAGTAGCTGTCATATCTCTTTTTCTTCTTCATGAGGTGAACATTCAACAGAATAAAGCGACCATCTCCAAAATAAGATGAAAACAGTTCTACTCCTATGGAAAACAAACAGAAATGATCCAACAGAAAAGAAATAAGATTATTTCTGTAATATTTCTATGTATTACACTATGAGCTACCCACAAAGCGGCACTTTTACTTTGTTATCAAGTTGTGCATATACAACATAAAGCATTACCTATACATATATTCATTTTCTTTTTCATAAAAACATTGGTAGCTTTATACAATTGCTAAGAAAGATAACACCGCATAAACTGTTTTAAAAGGTTTTGACTATACTTTATTTAGATATTTCTTAGTTTTGAAAATACTGATGATTCTTCTTTTAATAATCTTTCGCCACGTTTTCACATGTCATAGTGCATCATATAGTTTTCATATAAAAAGAATTTCAGGCAGAGCTAATATAATAAGACGAATACTGCAAAAATATATATCAGGCTCTATCGCTCTGCTGTGGGATCTCTCTGCCCTGCAAAGTGCAAATATGGAAAGTATAGTAATGAAGAGAGAGCACTATTCCCTACTTTTTCATGTGTATACATGTAAAGGTAGAGGTTGAGAAAAGAAAAAGCTAAATCCCCAGAACATTGCATGAAATTGGTGGAGGGACTGTGGTAGAAATCTGAGTTAAATTACAGACTGTAAGACTCCTAGTGTCTTCTTATATTCTTTATTCAACCTTTATGAAGAGTCCAAAGGGGTCCAGAAGGGTTTCTTTTCTTTTGTTGTGGGTATGTGGCAACAAAGGAAAAAGAAACCCCCAGCCTATAAAGCTCGGCTTATCACATACATAGAATATCTGCTGTCTGTCTGGAGTGAAAGTAGTTTTACTTTCACAGAAGATAAAATTATGATTCTGAACCTGCTTCTTCTCTACTAAGGATCATACAAAGAGTCTGTTTCACACCCCAAATTCCTATATACTGATAAAGACAGTTCATACATGTGTCAGATAATAGTTAAACAAATTACAAAGACTTCTGTTTATAAGCAAACTACGTGTATAGACAATTGTACAACAACTTGCATTAACTTGTATTTTTCTATTACAGGTTGCAAGAACATGATTTTTAAGTAGTAATATTATCTTTTTGTGGCTGAAAACATCATAAGTTAGATTAATATTAGAGTCGTTTCATCCAAAGAATCCCTGAGCCTTATAGGTTGGATGCCTATTGTGAACATTTACAAAAGTGCAACATGTTAGAGCAAACAGACAAAAACAGCTTTGTGAGCTTTCATTTTTAGTCTAGTCACTATGACTAATGTATAAAATGTAATGTACCAGAAAAAAAATACCTGAAACCACAACTTTGTGTGTTGCCAGAACTGGAGATTCAATATGTGTAAGGAAGAGACTGCATGAGAAGTAAGGATGGATGGAGGAGAAGCTGGGGTGACGAGGATCAAGTTCTCAATACAGCCAAAGGAGATCAGTGGAAACTCTGTAACCCCAATGGGACACAGTGCAGAATGCTACAGTGTGCTATTCAAGCAGAGCACAGTCGGACAGAGGTCAGCACTCTCACCGTTTACGTCCACTGTAACAGTAAAAATCTTTTTCTGGTTTTTGTATGTGATGTGTTTCATGTTCCCTTAATGAATGTAGCATAAAACACTAACAAAACACTAGCACATCTGTTTGTCAGTAACAGGTTTATGCTGCTAACTTTAATTTATGCAATCACTCAATAACATGGCCTTCAAATTCCCTCTCCAATCACCAGATCAGAATCCAAAAGAACATTATTTTGGATGTGATATATGAAACAATTTGCAGCATGTATGCACAACTGAAAAATGACCAAATCTGCATAAAAAACAAACAAAATGTGGTATGGTTGTTGATGGTATGGCTGACTGAGGATTTTTCCAAAGTGCCGATCTACTGGGATTTTTACACACAACCATCTCTAAAGTTTCCAGAGAATGGTTCAAAACAGGAAAAAGTGAGCAGTGGCTCATGGTGAAAATGCTTTATTGATGGCAGAGTTCAGAGAAAAATCACCATATTCGGTCAAGTTGATGGAAAGGCAACAGTAAAACAAATAACCGGTTAAAAGAACGGGCTTAGAGGGCCCCTAATGGACCACAGCATCAGATGAACACACCAGGTGCCACTCATGTCACATAAAGACAGAAAGACAGTGAGATGAAAGGATCAGAATTTGGCATAAATACTTAGTGTGCATAAATCCTGATGTTAGGGAAGGGTTTAGGGTATTTTTGAGCCCCTTAGTAATAGAGTATAATTATAATGTTGAAGTCTTCAAAAGCATTGTTGCTGACTCTGTCCACTGTAAACATCTTATAATGGCAACGCTCAGTCCTTCACAGCTCATATCATTACAGTCTGGTCTCTCAGTTCACTGTACTTAAATGGTACTTCTGGGATGTGGTGGAAGCTAGGAATCAAATCAGTAAGGGGCTGCCCACAAATGTGCAGAAACTGTAATAATATTATGTCGTTTTCAGCCAGATCTCTGAGGGTTGTATCCTGCACTTGCACAATGAATAATTAAGGCAGAAACCAACACAGCTATAGCACAATGTAACTAAGAAAGGATCTGACTTCTCCAGTGCCGCCATAATTCCTTGTTATTGACCCCACACTGACCCATTATGTTCTCTTTCTGCGTTTGTATCTTAGCTCTGTCTTCGCCTCTCTTTGTAGTGCATTTTGTATGTGATTTCAATTTACATTCCAGTTTATTGTTCATTTGAATTATTATTGTTACTACATTAGCAAATTGCATTACGAAGCTGGGTAAAACCCATAACCTTTGGTAGAGTTAATAATTTCAAATAGCTCTAGCTAAACAGCTCTGGTCCATCAGCCTGTTCCACATCCTTATTTCTTCATTTCACACAACATGGATATGACCCTACAAGTCTGACAGCTGGTGGCTTTCAGCTTCTAAAATATGTTGTAAAGAGTGGTTTTAGAAAAACATCAGGATGTTGCTCTTTAATCCAAGGTGACTGACTGTTCTACACTTGGAGTAGCTCAGTAGTAAATTCAACGGGTCCAGGTGCCATTTGACATCATGGAATCTAACACTAACAAAAGCAACTAAAAGTTTAGAAGTGCTCGGACCTTGGCTTAGATTGTTTTAAATCAGAATTGGATGTTTTTAATAATACTCACAATGATGTCTAAATGAACAAAAGCACAGTGGCCATAGTAATTAACTTATTTTCTTCAAATTTGATCGACTAAATAATCATATTTTTATTTTTATTTGGAATGTCTATAAAATTGTCAAGCAATTTACATACATATTTTCCTCTTCGACTTTGAATGTGAATGATATAATAAAGATATATTACTTCTCATTCCATTACTGGTGCAATGACAGAGAAATGCAAATGTTTCCTGAGCTGCACCTCTTTACTAGTTCTTTATTTGTCTTTTCCGTCTCTAACTTTGCGTCTACATACACATTGCCTCACTGACGGCAGCACATGCACTAACTCAACCGATGTCTCTTTGCCAGAGGCACTGTACATCTTGTCTGTGCACACGCTTTACATTCTGACAATGTGACCAAAGTGATCATTATTCAAAATACAGTTCCACCTCCGACCAAGAGAACAAGCAATCACTGACGCAATTTCCTACAGCTTTGAAATGCTCTAGGGGAATGAACTTGTGTAGTATGTGTTATGCAGAGTATGTTTTGTGTAATGATTATTCCAGCGTTGCTGAAAATAAAAGTTTTATTAAAAGTTGCATTTGTTTCTAACAACGCGGACTGTAAATTTAAAGTCTACATCTGTATGTGTGTGTGTCTATGTTTGTATCCAAGAGCAAGCGAGTCACAGAGACAGAGAGAATTGGAGGAAACAAATGGGAAAGACAGCCACTCTTAGTATGGGCAGGTAAGGTCAACAGTTTGGTATGTAATTAGACTCTGCGCCTTTCGTACAAATGATTGTTTTGCATCTGCAGAGTCATGCAATCAAGCCCTTTTTCGTTGTGTTTTTTTTTTAAACACACACTCTCATACACATCCATCGTCGAGTTACACATACACACAAATAGAAGAAAACAAGGCTTAGACACAGGCGCTGTTTTATTCATGCTGATGTGATGCCAGTGGACATGCACCCGTGAGGAACACTGCTTTTCTCACCTCACACACTTGCACACAAGTACACACAACACACACAACCCCTCCACAGTCACCTCAGTTCATTTCATCTAGCTATGTACGCTCACACAGATGTATGCTCACAGAGAGATCCTGATGCAAAATGTTTCACTGGGGTTCAACCCAGGGAGCCAGATGGGTCGAAGGTGGACTGCACCTCCTGCTCAAGTTTTATGAGCGTGCTGTTTGGAAAGTATTTTTCCCTCTTTGTTAATGCGTATATTTGGTGTTAGTATGGTCATATATTTTAAGGACTGCTTATATGTACATACTGTGTATGTAAAATATGTCTTTATAAAAGATTAAAGCAATCCTCCTTTAAGTACACAAATTACTAATGCACGCAAAGCCTAGCATGCACAATGGTTTCATCCTCTTCAATTCTTTCTAATGTAGGTTAATATATACCCATTACTTATTTATATTCACAGTACATGTGATCATTCTTGTGCTAGTTTTGAGAACTTTATTTTTATAGTACAATGTAGATATAATATAATAATAATATAGTTTGTCATTTACATGAGATGCATTACTGTAGCTGGAGAGTTAGCCTCGCTAAATGCAGGTATTATAATTAAACTGAAACAGTTTAACCTCCTAGGACCTAACGTCCACATATGTGGACATCACAATTTGAGGTCATTATACTGCTGCTGTTCTATCAAAATTTTAAACTAATATCCTCATATGAGGCTCTCATTTTTCTTAGGAACAAAAATCTGGTAAAAAAAAAAAAAAGAAAAAAAAAAGAAAAATCTGTTAATTCTTTGTTTTTACATTCATTGGGTCCCAATCAGCCCAAATATCAAAGAGAAATTAAAAATGCATGCCGTGGAAGAGTGCGGGTCTTAGGAGGTTAAGTACAGAGTACAGATTTTTCCATTTTAATCGCTCCGTAGAACTTAACTGATGATATGAAGTCAGAAAGCAGATTCTTTATATAAAGTTGCCCCTACTCATCAAAACCATTTTAAAGGGCAAAATTACATGTACTGAATCTCTTTCTCCTTCTTTGTCACATACAAGATATATACGTGTATTTACAGAAATAGTGAGGAAAGACCACGCTCTAGGCTCCTTTGGACTCAAAAGTGGGTGGGCAGAGGCATAAGCTAATCGCTAGGCTTTTGCCCATCAAGCTGGGATTCCAGTCCTGTCTGAACTATTAACATCTTTTTTTTCCTTTTTGTTTTCAATGTTTCCTTATTTAGGATAAGGCACAAAAAAACTACTTGTTTCAGATTACAGAATACATGGCCCAAAATGTATTTTGTAACGTATTCCTTTGCATTACTCAACGAGAGTAACTTATTCTGAATACTTTAGATGGTTACACTGGATTGGTTTAAGAAATGGTAACTGTTTTGGTTAAAATACATCCTTTTGCAGGTAAAACAGAGTTCATGTACTAAACTCCCTGTAAAACCAGAACACCAGTGGCATTGTAGCTGAGATGGCTCAGAAAACCACCTCACTTCACATGTTATTGCTTGTAAAATGACAAGTGTGACCACGACCTTGAGCTTCAGCACAATTTTAGTGAAGAGCCATTAGGTAATCCTTCTCTATAGGCTTAATAACATTTTGAACAATACTGTAGGAAGAGTAATATTTATTGTGAAATGTGCAGGTGGAAACACGGTCATCAGTTGCTCATTCAAATGAGATAAAAATGATACTAAAAGGGTGCTAAAGTGTGTGTGTAACAAGTTTGGAGTTGGCTTAAATGTTTCACAGAGTGAACAAAGGAAAGTATGGCTTTAGTTAATTCCAGTGTAAACAGAGTAAATTAAGAGATTATGTGACTAACCACAACAAACAAAAGAATGACCCGATAAACATAAGTAATGACTCACTGGTGATTCATATTATTTATGCTACCGCGTACAGGGCAACTGATGGTAATGATAAAATGTGTCCATGTTGCCTGAAGTGTTTTCAGTCACCAGCATGTTTTGCCTGAAAGTGCTGCAGTGAAAATAGTCCCTACATGTAAACAAAGTTGAATTTTCCCAGCTTTGAGGAGGTGTTCATGCATTATAACAACATCATCATCTTCACATGACCTTAGGCTCTCTTATATTTGTCTTGGGAAAATAGCAAATAAAGACAGAAAAATCTAGAGTTTGAACACTGAGAATCCAGCAAGACAGGAAAGATCTGAAAATGTGGAAATTCTTGATGACAGTCGGCTGATCAATGCTCTTTCATTATACTACTGCAATCAGTGATAGACTCTGACGAACCAAAGGACACATGGGTGCTACTTTCATAAATATAGCATGGTCTTATCAGCTTTAGTTTTATCCATTTCATACATAAAATACAGGAATTTTATGTATTAGATTTTTTTTAAATGCCAGTTTTAATAAACTACATAAATGCATTTTAATAGATAATATATCAAACACAAGTTTACATCAAAACATTCATCACACTAAACGAGAGTAGCCCATATGGTTGCTAAAACTATGTTTTAGAATGACAAGAGACATTGCTGTCAAGGTATCATTGAGCAAGAGAGGTGGAACGTACCTGCTTGCTCAGTGAAGGTCACAGCGGATCACCAAGAACATATACTGCATGTATAAATGCACATTTTAATAAATGCCCAGTGGGAGATCTTGGAGCTTACCTGGGGTCGTGGATGTCCTTTAACAATACACTGAAGCACTAGTGTGTCTCCTTCTTTGATGGTGTAGATTCTCTCACTCATGTTATCATCTTTGACGTTACATGCTGCGCCCGAGTGCACAATCTGGGCGTTGGCAGGAGCTGTGAAAGAAGGCATGGACACACACACACATACACCACAACCAAGCATGTAGTCATGCAGGCACACACATATACACACAGACAAACACAAAGGAAGAGAAAACCACATTACATATTTAGTAACATTTCAGCAGCAGAATTAAAGGTCATAGTCTTGTGGGTGTATGTGTAACACTAGTGCTAGTATTGATGACTCAGATAAATAAATATATCACATTACTCCTTTATCTGCATGATCTGAGTTGTCTTTTTTTTCTGTACTTGTAGCAGTGTCATGTGGATCAGTGTCTGAGGGAATGCGGACATTTATTGGGAAACTGAAACGTTGGTCACCTTTAGAAGTTCAAAAGGTTGAATCTTCACTCTGGACCAATGTTTTTGTCTTTTACAGATTTAGTTGTGCGGTAATGGAAGTTTTGTATTTTAGACGTTACAAAATAGGTTTAATAAAGTTGGTAGTTGTAACCTGTGTCAGTCTGCATTATACTATCATGTGGAAAAAAATCAAATGGACTCGTATGGCTTGTTTAGAAGGGTTGCCAAGATGAAGCCTTGTTTCTCTAAAAAGAACAACTTAGGTTTGCAAAGTTGTATCTGAGCAAACCATAAAACCCCTGGACAAATTTCCCTTAGACAAACAAGACCAAAGTGGAAACGTCTGGCCATTATGCACAGCACCGTATTTAGTGAAAACCAAAAAACAGCATTTCAGTAGGTGATGATTTAGACTTGCAATCACTGACTGAACCATGAACTCCTCTGTATACCAAAGTATTCTAGGCTGTGATGTGAGGCCAGCTCAAGCATACCAGTAAATCTCCAATGGAATAGCTGAGAAAGAAAAAGAATCAAGGTGTTGCAATAGCCCAGTTAAAGTCCTAACCAAGTTCAACCCAACTGAAATATTATGGTGAGACTTTAAGAGAGTTATGTATAAATGAAAGTCTGCAAATCTCAATAAACAGAAGCAAACTTTTTTATGAAGAGGGTTTGAATATTTTTGTTGTAGAAAATATCAACAGCTTATTAAATTGTCAGACTTTTTTCTTCAGTCCAGATGTTTGATCTTCTGGTCTAAATTGGATCCAAATGGAACAAGTGGTCTATGGCCCAAATCATGACCAAAGATACAACTAATTCCAATTTCAGTTGTTGATTTTGATCTGAAAAAGTCTAAGGCTGGTTCATTATTGATTCCCCCCCACCCCCCCCCCAAAAAATAAATAAATAAATAAATAAATCTATGTGTACAGTATTCATAAGAAAAAATGAAAACAAGATTATCTGTCCTGTTATAATAATCAACAAACTCCCACATCTCAATAAAACATGGAGTAGAAAGCAGTTTGTGGCAATAATGTATGACAGATGCATGATGGGAACTCTTTGCGGTGACAACATCTGCACAGCACTGACCCATGTGGAGGCTGGCTCGCGTGCAAATAGACTCAGATGGCTTCACCTCCCTTATGATGAGGTAAGACAGGAGGGGGGTGGGAAGAAATGGAGACAGAGCGAGAGAATCAGCGGGTGAGGAGGAAAAGGCCAGAGAGGAGTGTGAAACCCCAGAGAGAAACATGGGGGACGGGGCAGCACAATGATGTGATTAGCATCGATTCACAGGGAGAACAAATCTTCACTGTGCTGTACGACTGTTATCATTGAACGGACAGGAAGAAAGTGGGCGGCCTGTTCACCTTAAACTTCAACTCGATCAGACATAACAACAGCTGGCGTGATCCACAGCCAGAAATCAAGTTCAAAATAAAAGAAGGTTTAAAATCTGTCTCTCTATGTTCCCGCTCATGCTAATAGCTTAAGGTGTGACAGCACAGCGAGTGTAACTTTCTGCTTATATTTGTAATTTTTTAATGATATTTTCATTTATGGGATATTTTTTTTAATCCCCCCCAAAAAGAAGTAAAATTGATGAAAGAGAAGACTGTAGGTCAAACTGACTCCCAGTTGCAAAGACGTGCTTAATAAAATCTGTGATTTTGGCTTTTGGCTGTAGCTTTCTAAACCACATTGGTACTGTCAGTGACCAGACCTCTGTGCCCACAAAAAGCAATCTGTGAATCTTGTTGTTTGGCTATCATCATTTTGTTCTTATTTTCTGAAGATTTATATTTTAGAAAAGAAAAGAGGAAACGAGAGCATTTGTGGTATGAGCGCAGTTACTCATTTCGTGTACGTATTACAGTAAGCACATGCTGGCTGTGTGCACCAAAGGAATGTGTGTTTGTGTGTTTGTGATTGTAAACGAAACTGTGCGCTTGAGGAGCTCATCAAAAAAGCAGTCAATCATTTACTGCTTCAGTCTTGTACTGAAAAAAAAATCATCCCAAAACCATTTCTTCTCTAACTTCTCCCGACTTTGTGCTAAAAGAACAAAAAAACACTTTTTAAACATATTAAAAAGTTTGAAATGTAAGCCAGATTTAAATGCAGTGCTCCTTTTTCTTGGTTATGTTGAAATTCATTTAAATGATTTAACAAACGCAGGTCTTTTCAGCACTCAAGCTGTCTCTAGTTCATACACCGAACCACATTTAGACAAGGGAGCCGCTCAGTATAAATGCAGGCTTTATGCAGGAGAGTAACCAGATCACGTGGAGCAGTTGAGGGTTAAATGCCTTGCTGAAGGGCACACTAATAGTAGTTTCAATGGGAGGGGAGATCATGTCTAATTTATCTGCTATTTTCTAACATTTTTGCT
Source organism: Maylandia zebra (assembly GCF_041146795.1). NCBI lineage: Eukaryota > Metazoa > Chordata > Actinopteri > Cichliformes > Cichlidae > Maylandia > Maylandia zebra. The sequence goes on from NC_135167.1 coordinate 13,639,989, forward strand.
GTTAGGTTACTGTTCAGTAAAGTGGATTCTCCAGTGACAAGTATGCTGTAACCTTTAAGCTTTAACATCCCGGCATGAATCTCTCCTGATCAATCAATTAAAATGTAACCCATAAAAGGATAAAAACCTAAAAATTACTATGTGGAGTAACAGAGCCGGGTTCCAGATGTGTGCTGCACTATCGTGAAAAGATGTCGGGCTGATATAAATGGTGAATAATTATCTCCTTACAGCTTATTGGCGTGTCTGCATTAGTTTGCCTCTCTGGAGAGGGAGGGAGGTCGGACAGAGCGGCTCCTCTGTCTGTTCTAGCCTCCGGCAGCTTGGCTGCTTCAACTGTCTGATCGACTAAAGAAAGGGAGGCTGCGAAAGAGGAGGAGGAGAGAGATGCAGAGAGGGTGAGCAAAAAAAAGAAGGAAGAAAATAAAACAGGCAAGAGGAGGAAGACAGAAAAAACAGAAACTTACAGAAGGGAGGAAAGCATAAAAGGAAATGGAGAAGGATTCAAGTGTGGGGAAAAATAACATTGCATAGATTTAGAAAACAGGTAGGCAGAGAACCTAAATGAATAAAACTGAAAATGGAAAGCAGGGACTAAGAGACAAATTACTATATCTATATATTTAAAACTAAAAAAAAAATTAAGCGGAAAGGAAACTTAGGAAGATACAGAACAAACAGGAAAAATAGGAATAATCATAACTGTAAACTGCAGACCAAAGCAGGTGAAAGCCAGAGGAGAGAAGGACTGAGGGGAAGAGAGGCTGGTTTGAGGGAGACTCCTAGCCCAATACAGACAAAAACAAAACCAAGAAATGATGAAAATAAAGCAAGAGGGCTCAGGCTGCATGACTACAGATACACCTCTTCTCTAGTTACACTCTAACAAGAAGAAAAACCCAACTACAACTAACTAACCCAACAACCATGAGAAAATCATTATGTAAGATAAACATAATTTTACCTGCCTATAATTTTCCACAATCCTACATCTGGTTGACAACTATTACAGTTTGATATACCCTATAAAATATCCATTTACTGAATATACATTTCACATACAAAAAACAAAGACCATCACACAGGCGTTCATGTTTTCTGATCAACATAGCATAAAGAAGCAAGTCTGTCTCTTTGTTTCAGTTAGTACGGAAAGAGATCATCAGTCATGGAGAGCTGGCGCTTTGACAGTAAACTATCCGAGTCTGATGATTCATCGATCAAAACTGTTCTGGTGGAAACCGATTGAAGGTGTTGTCCATGCATTATTGGAAACTTTTCTGAGACGTTCAATGCACATTAGTTGTAAGTGAAATATAACTATCGGCAAATGCCCTGTCTGATTAATTGATTTGTCACTGCCTGCCATGTTTGTTTTTGTTGAGGGGACAGGACATATCTCACCAAAACTAATGATGAGACAGGAGAGCTGGTGTCAAACTGCACTGACAGCTTGACAGAGTGCTGAGCAGCATGTGTGTGATTGTGGTCGAAAGAGTGACTGAGTGTGCCCGCTCTGGTGAAATGTGAGTGTGCATACACGCATGTGTAAGTGTCTGTGTGTGTTTTCATGTACATTATACTGTATCTTGCCAGAGGAATCCCAAGGAAGGTGATGAATCCTGTCGAACACGAAGCCACGCCGAGCATGATTGATATGCGTAGTTACTTTATGGGAGCCTCTCATGCATACAGATGAGCCCTGACTCAATTCACTTCATTCACAAGAGACCATTCAATGCTGTGGCCTTTCCTCTGCTATCACAACATAGGGTTTGAAAATAAGGAAAGGAAAGGAAAGGAAAGGAAAGGAAAGGAAAGGAAAGGAAAGGAAAGGAAAGGTTGACGAGCAGAAGGAGATAAGAGAGTGGGGGCCTGAGAGAAAAGTCACAGAATTTATTGATTAACTGCAATTGAGGGAAGTGTTCATTTGACCCACAGAAGCACTAATCACACACACACAGTCTTCCACACACAGAAAAAACAGCCTTATGGCCAAAAGTCTGTGTGACTCACATTGCCTCAGTATTTTATCAGGATTTTTCTGTGCAGACAGGATGGGGGAAGATCAAATGGTTGATGTCATGACCCCATCCTTTTCATTTTGGCTCGATTGGAGCTCTAGATATCAAAACGCATCAGGGACATTGATTTAACTTTTGACCTGACCATTAAATGGCAGTTATAAATGAAAGGACTAACCTTCACTAACCTTTTCATTCTTTCAATCAACTATAAATGGCTGTTTCCCTGCTTACACACTCACACAAACACACACACAAAAGAACAAGAAGATGTTTTTCCTTTTAACTGTATCTTACTCTGTAACAGTAAATAGATGCAATGAGCCTCCCTTAAACATACAAATATGATTTTCATTGGTACTGAATTCAGTGGGAGGCTTTCAAGTCTAGACTGTTCTTGAATAAACACTAGCTAGCAAATTATTTTATTTGTTTTAGGGTTTTGTTTTTTTTTTTTTTATTTAACTGCCTTATGATTTTATTTTGATGCTGGTTTTGGAGACATCTACAAACCAATTTCTCAAAAAATGTTAGGAATTTGTGTAAAATGTAAACAAAAAAAAGAATACAACTTTACAAAATGCTTGCAATCTGTGAGCTCTCACACATGTGTAGCGGCGCACACATTCAAGAATCACTGCATAAAGGGAAACGTAATATATATCCTAGTAACACAGTAACAAAAAGATGGGGGGGAAAAGGAAAAGGGACATTCTTTTCAAAAGTAGCTTATTACATAACGTATGTAATCTCTACATTCACTCTGTTTAACTCATAATTTGTTTACCAACACTTAAATAAATGTCTCTGATCATGTCTCCGTAGATTTGTATGCATGTCTCTCTTTCTGAATCACTGTACAGCCTGTGTGTTTGTGTGTGGATGGTTCAAATACTGTAGCTTATATCTTTAGTGGACGCTTGGCTGTTTTATATATGTTTTTATGTGTCATAGGTGTTGTAATTGCAGGTTATAATGAATCTGTATGGGTAAATATGGCATATTGACATGATAATCCGAGCACTCCTATTTTTTAAGTAAATCTTTATGTTTTTATAAACATGTTACAGCTATAATGTATCTGACGGCCAGTATGATAGCCAAAACAAATACACTGAACACTAAACAAAAACATTGAAATAGGGTCTGATTTAGTGTCTCATAGTGTGTGATACACGCTGTGCTACTTAATGCATGTGGACCTGTTTGTCAGTGAATGACTCTGTGTTTTCCACCACAACTACTGCAAGAGGACAAAGGGATTGCGCGATCAACAAATGTCAGATGACAGCAAAAGCCAATAAAGGTGGATCACTGGAGAGCAGAGGGAAGATTGGAGTGGAGAAAAGGTGGAGAAACTAGAAAAAAAGCACCTGTAATGGAAAACAGATGGGTAGGAAAGGGGACAGCAGTTTCCTGGAAACACTGCCGTTTTTATATCCAAGAAGAGTGACTCTTCCCTTTGACATCGTGTGTAATATCTATTATTAAAAGGCACAGAACATGGAAATTCAGAGGAAAGGGAAAATAAGAATTCGTGAACTCTTTAACTTGTCCATTCAGGTTTTCTACACATAACTGGGCATTAACATCAGTCAATGAATTTTGCCTTTTCTTCTCTTTTATACACACCTCACCCTCAGGTCCAGAAATATTATTTGTCCACTTTTTAGCTGCTATAACTAGAAAGAAACTAAAACAAAAATAAAAATCTGATTAATTCGAAACACAGTTCTAGTGTCTTTAATGCAGGCCACACGTGTACACACACACACACACACACACACACACACACACACACACACACACACACACACACACACACACACACACACACACACACACACACACACACACACACACACACACACGTTGCTTTATATATGTTGCTTTGTTATTTTGAAGAAAAAAGTTCATCGGACGACATGTAAGAAGTGAGGGGAGTCAGAATTGACACTGGTGGAGGACTGGAGTTATGTGAAGTGATTGGGGGTTTGTAGAACGTGGTCAAACATGAGTCGTACTCCTCAAAGGAGTGTATTTGCTGCACTTGAGCTATCCCAGGATGAAAAGATAAAGAACAAGAGAGAGAGAGTTCCAAAAAAAAAGATGCACACTGCTTAGATCTTTGGCATAGATGGACAGAGGAGAGTATGGAAAAGGCTGGGAGGACAGAGAAGAGAAACAAAAGAGAAATATGTGACTGGCATTCTCTTTGTGCAAGCTCCATTTACAAAGACCGCTGAATCTAGTATTCGCTGTGTTGATACTGACATACTAAAGAGAATATTGACAGTGTATTTAATGCCAGATAGCAGTTATATTAATACGTACAATTTAAAACATGTGTTAATAATTATAAGTCAATTATATATTGATTATAGATTTACAAAGATGCCTGATCATTGTATTTGAATGCATGCTATTTGCACCTTAAGGTAAGTAATACAAATTGCATTTCACCTTAATACACTTGCATATCTTTTAATCAACCCAACACTCTACACTTAAAAATGCACAAAAATACAAGTGTGAATATAACTGAAGTATTCATTTATTTATTTTAAACACATAAATTGACAAATAAAATTGCGTCGCTGGATGTTGGAGTGTTTAATGCAAATTAAGCTGAAGTGAAGTAAACAAAATATTCAATCACCTTTAATTTGAAACTCAACAAAACATCAGTGTGTGCAGTTAAGTCACAACAGCATATATTGATACCTTGATTAAAGTGTCAAGTGTTGCTCAGAAGTAGTAATCGACAAATCCATGCAAGTGTACACAAAGACACACACGCACTTTGCTCTAAGTAAAGCTTAGTGCTACTAAAAACAACACTAAACATCTTGCTAGGGATACAGGAGCACATCACTGCTTTGTGTAGATTCCTTAAATTCATTAAGTGCAAAGTCACCATGATCCGAAGCATAATGCTCCAAGTTTGGATGATCTGACATTAATAAAGAATGACGTGAGACTTCTTAAATGCTGTCACTGGGAATATTAACTGCGAAAAACCTTGTGATGTTGAACGGGTAATGTTATCTCAATGTCTCACATCAGCAGACCTGTCTTACAGACACATGGATTTCTCTCTTTAAACTATAAGATCCCCTTTTAGGGCCTTTTTAGCAGATATCCACATCGAAATGCACAAAATGCACCAAATCACACAAACATTTGCATCAAGGTGCTTTATACTGTAAGTTAAAGACCCTACAATATTACTGAGGAAACCCCAACAATCAGATGATCCTCTATGAGGAAGCACATGGCGATAGTGGGAAACAAAAACTCCCTTTTAACAGGAAGAAACCACTGGCAGAACTAGGCTCAGGGAGTTGCAGCTATCTGTCTGATTAAATGCAGAGTGATGTGTATAATGTTGTGTACCAGTCCACATTAGTAGCAACTAAAATATTATCAAAAATGTTAAAAATGAAAAGAAAATTCAAGTAATGTCTCTTCTATGTGCAAATGATTTTTTAAGATTTACATTTCACACTTCCTACATCATCATTTCCACCAATCAATGGTGCTTCAAAGCAACACAACATCTGTTAAGACAAGAAAATAGCCCACAACAAGAGCATTAAAAAGAGCAAGATAAGACGAGAGAAAGGATAGTAACAGCTGGTGAGGTTTAGAAATTGCACCAAAGGTTTTGCCATCATTGCGTGTGTGTGTTGGTTCTTTCTGTGTTGTTACAGCATATGCCACAAAAAGCACCTTGGGTGTAACATATGGTTAGTCAATGTAGCTTTCTGGAGCAGGACAGTCAGGATGAAGTAGAGATATAACAGAAAAAAAGAAAGCAAAAGATAATAAAATTAAAGGGAAATTGAGAGCAGAGGATAAAAGCACTGTATCTAGGAGCAAAGACAGAGGTAGTGAAGACAAGGCATGTGCCTCACGTCATCTGCCTGCCTGACAGTCAACCTGACCTTATTCTACTCACCCATAATTCTTCAGCTCCCTTTGATGGCATACATAAACACACACACATATGCACATTTACACACAGACTAAGAGCACAAGAAAAACACTTAATGTGAACAAAAAACAAAATGTGTGTGCGTGTGTAGGTGTGTGTGTCCGTGTACACGTCTGTATATTTCCAAGGAAACTGCGGCAGAGCATCCGACAGTGCTTAGTGATCAGTCCAGGTGAAGTGGTGAGAAGGAGGGAGGCACTAAGAAAGGATTTCGATAAAGAGGAGAGAAGAAGAAGCGCTCGAATGAAAGGTCAGAGTCAAAGCTGGAGGTAAAGAGAAAGCCACGAGTGTGTGTGTGTGTGTGTGTGTGGTGGAGGAGTGGGCGATCCTCAGAAGTACCACAAGAACAAGCTAGATATTATGGTTTCCATCGGTTTTAACAGTCATGCCAATAAAGTGACTGAAATTGGAAAATTTAAATTTACAGAAGTGGGAAGAGAGAATGACAAAGAGCAGAGAAATGCTGAGACAGACTTCAATAAAGACACACAGATGAAGAAAGGCAGAGATTGAAAGGTCCTAACAACCGTGATGTGTAAATCACGTATAGAGCGAGACTAGGAAAAGGTGAAAAGGAGAAAGCATGAAGAGCAGGTAGAGATACAGACTGAATGATGACACCGCAGCGAGTGAAAGACAGGGAGAAAAAGCAAGAAGGGCAGCAATTATCTTACATCTAGAGTCTAACTCCCTGCTTGTCAAAACAGCTAGACTTTAGATATTGATATTAGTCTCGCTGGTGCTGTTTTACTCATTGATAAATAATACTTCATTAATCTGTCACACTTCATTTAACGCAGGCCTTTTTGAGCTGCCATTAGGATTTAATGAAGCATTGACTCATGATAAAGGCTGGATTCAGCAGCAGTAAAGAGAGACATAATTTTTTCATGTACAAGAGACTTGAAGGAAGGAAAAAGAGAGCTGTGGATGAAAAGACAAAGTTTTTTTTTTTATCAACTTAAAAAATGTGACAGGGATCCACTGAACGACTGGCCAGAGATTAGAACTGGCTAATTTCCAGCATTCTGGTCATTACTGGTGACTAGCTGGTCAGCCTCATGTCTGTCCATTTACAAGCTGGTCCATTTCATGCATGCACAGCAAGGTCACAGCAGTGCAGGCAAATAGCTGCATGCACATAAACGAGACATTAACACGCTTACATCCTATTTTGTGTGGAAGCTCGTCACTGTCACTGAACACACAAAGCAAGGCAAGGGTGTAACACCAAAAAAAACCACCACCAAATCATCCAGGTGAACATGTAGAGACTTGGTATGAGCAAAGAATTAAAACAGTTAGAAGGAAAATTGTGGAGAAAGTCAAAAAGAGAAAAGGGTCAATGACCTCATATCTACTGAATTTATAGACACACTGGAAAATGATGCAAGTAACTGACATTTATTTTGTTATATAAATCTGCTGCACCTACTTTAGTAAGGTGTCAGGTAAACGTGGGTGTGCAACAGCTCTTTTTCAGTTGTTGCAAGTACATAAGTCCCTGTAACTTACTGCAGTTTAGGTAAATTGTAAGTTTAATCATTTCTTTTACTATGAAAATAATATTTTGAAAAAGAACAACTAAAGAAATGCACATTTTTGCTTCTACAGCAGGGAAAATATTTAATTATTTGATCCTCTGCTGAACACGTAAGATTGCTCACTATCAAAGACATGAACTATAATGTCTATAGTTTCATTTTAATGCAGAAAGACAGAATATCAACCGAAGATCCATAAAAACACATACGCCTAAACTCAACTCCTTATGTGTATAAAGCACAACTGTCCATAGAATGAATCTCTTCCATTCAAGTCCTCCACCACCACGGGGAAAGACCAAACAGCTGTCCCAGGACGTTAGGCACAAGATAACAGACCTGCAACATCGGCAACAAGCTTGGCGAGAAAGTGATAACTGTGCAATCATTCAGAAATGAATCACATATAAAATGACCAGCCTCGGTCTGGTTTCCCATGCAAGAAGCTGCCTCATTGGATGAGGATGATTGTTAGAATGGTGGTGGATCAGCCCTCAAGGGAGCTGGGACCACAGTCACCAAGAACACTGCTGGGGAGGCAACACTGCAAAATTTTGCAGTACCTTATAAGCGCTAATGGTTCAAAGAAATTCATGAAGTCATTACTGGATAAGGTTAAATGAATGCTTGGCTCAACAGTGCTCTGACTTTTTGTCAGCCTGGCTGCAGTACTGAAGAGAAACGTAGGTTTTTTTCTTAAATCAGTGATAAATAGTAAGATGTTCTAGTTTTAGTTTTGCTTTATAGAGCAACAAACTATTTTTCAGGCAAATTGAAGATTTTCTAAATTAGCGAGATGTTATTTCCTCTCCAGCACACAAGTTATCTGCTTTTAGGTGCGCATTTGAGAGTTATCGATGGAGTCAAGTACTTCTGATTTGTGGCTTTCTTTCTAAGAGGAGCCACAGCATTCAGAGTCATATGCAGTAAAGATGTAAAACTATTAACAGTAATGGAAAGTATGTAATTATATGGTGGAAAAGCAGAGCTTAAAGTGCTCGACCCAAGATACAACATCCCAGGTAACGAATACTGTTCAGTTTTATTATGTGACAATACTGTGCAGCTCCTTATTGGAGATTATGTATGGGAATTTCAGGAGCGAGACCACGCCTCCAAACACGCTCCTTCCGGTTGTCATCTATATAGGTTCCCCAGTTCTGCAAGCTGTTCATTCTCGTTTACGTGCCCCACCCTCCGCCCCTCTTTGTTTTCAATTCTTTAACTTCTTCACTTCTATTTAGTACACGGGGATCTGCTTGGCCCGGGAGCCGTCGCCAGTCCCCTTCGAGGCCTTCCCCAAACCGCAGCTCAATTCATGTCCAAGCCATTCACCTTTACCTACCAAAATGTTGTCAAACCTAAAATGAGGACGTGGGCCCAGCTAGTGAAACAGTTATTGTTAAACTAATGTGTTAAGCAGATATTTTGACACGTTGGATAAAATATGGATTCTATTTCTTCTTTCAATGATTTTGACCTAAATATGTGCAGTAAACTTTTATCTGTTGGGTCATAAATGCACATCCTTTATTGGTGAAGTGTGTCTAGTCTTGCGATCAACTGCGAATGTTACAGTAATATATTCTGTCACTCCGTCCAGCTATTTGTTATTAGTATTCTTGTGCCAAATGTTTATATTTTCATTAAACAATGCAAATAGTTTAGCTGAATTTCATCCACCAATTTCATTCACTAGAGTCGGTTTTTTGAGTCCCTGGGCACTTTTTTAAACAAATGAGGGTCAAATGAATGAAAGTATGCTAATTTCTGGTGGGGAAGTAGAAACTGATGGGGGAAATGGAGGACAACAAAGGCAAGCAAACTAAGGAGCTAATTGTTTGAAATGATACATCAATAAAATAAAAAAAATATATGTATATAAAATACAATTTAAAAAATTATAAATAATAGTAATTTCTTTCTCTCTCTCTCTCTCAAACACACGCACAGGAACACAAACAGACACTGCACTTAAATGGATAAATAATTACTTCTTATTTTACCTTTATATTGGTATTTATTTATCTGTTACATGGCTATTGTTATGTATCATAAACTGTCAGTCAAGTTGTTGCCCATCTGCTGTATTGTGACAGTATTGCATTGTGAATTATTCAGTGAGCCCCATTCCTTGGTGTCACTAAATATACAGAAAACTTTCTGCATGTGTGCTGCGCTCAGTTCTCAGTTTAGCAAAAAAAAAGGAGGGGCACTGGAAATTCATGACACAAAAGGGCAGATTATCTGTTCAATGAGGAATGTAACAGAAGAAAATAATCTATCATGAGCTTTCAGCATGAACTGAAAATCTATAATGCAGAACAGCTAACAGTCTCTGTTTAATTCCTTAAGAACAGTTCAATTTTTAGACAAAAGACTGTAATATTATTCTGTTTTCACACTTTGCCAGTCCCCCTACTGTTGTGAGAGACTGATGTGCAGGAGCACAACATCTGCTGTATATGGCGAAGACAAGTCATGATAATTGCAGTTACTAAAAATGTTTGTAGGGCGAAAAAAAAGAAATGAAGAAGAGACATGTTAACAATTGCTAACATGCACTGTCATCTAGAAACAACTCCGCTTGGTAATACACTTAGGATATATCTGCTTTTCAAACATGTTGCAGTGATTGCATGACATACACAACAAATATAATCCTTCAAAAAAACCTGCCATCTCACTTGTTTTACATGATCTTTACTGTGAAAAAGGTTGGAAAGGGAGGGGGTGCACACTGCATTTTCTCCTCTTACTCTTAGTCCAAAAAGTGTTTGCACAAAGTCCACAATATTTATCAGTGTTATATCAAAATCTACATTAACAACACACAACAGCATCAGTCAAAGCCAAAATAAATGTATCTCACAAGACAAATGAGATTTATAAAAAAAAAACAGTAAAATCTAGGTGCTCAGAGGGGTATTTAGTGGCCTGTAATTTATGAATGCAAAAAGCTTGCCTTTGGTTAAGACTCCTTTGTCAGTCACTGTGGCGGAGGCGTGGCCCCGGGCGCAGCTGCAGGGGAGGAGTGGAGCGGAAGGCTCAACGGGGCGGCGCTGCGAGGCCGGTAAGAACAGCTGATATTGTTTATGGACTGATGATGGTCTCCTCCGCTGTGTTTATAGTGAGACGAGGAGGAGCGGCCAAGAGAGATCAGCTGGGCTCGAGCTGTCAGACGGTGCGACTGAGTCAGCTGTCAAAATACAAATATATCAATAAATGTGGAAGTTGGCTATACCTGCCTGTGCTTGGTGTACTCCACAAGTGGTGCCGAAACCCGGGGGAGTGCCGGTGGGGAAATGTCCGACCCACAGGCCACGCCACCCGCCCAGCCTCTGCAATTCTTGGCGCAGATGCTGGCGGAGATGGCGACGATGAGCCGGGATCAGGCGGCCGACCAGCGTGCCCACCTGGCCGCGCTGCGGGAGCAGACGGACCGACAGACGCAAGTTCTGGAACGGCTGGTCGGGGCCGCTGCCACGCCGAAGCCCTCGCCGCTGTCGGTGTCGGTGCCCCGGATGGGGGAAGGGGACGACCCACAAGTTTTTTTGGAGACCTTCCGTGCCACGGCGGAGGCTTGCCAATGGCCGCGGGAGGAGTGGGCTCCGCGGCTGCTCCCCCTGCTGTCTGGGGAGGCACAAACAGCGGCCCTGAGTCTGCCTCCGGCGTCGAGGAGCAGCTTCCCGGACGTGAGCCGGGCGGTGGTGGACAGGCTGGGGCTCACCGCCGAAGACCATCGCCGGCGGTTCCGGGCCTGTCGGCTGGCTACAACGGACCGACCATTCGCCTGGGCCCGGCAGCTGCGCGACGCGGCGGTGCGCTGGCTGCAACCGGGAGCATCGGAGGGCGAGACGAAGCTGGTGGACAAGGTGGTGCTGGAGCAGTTCACGGAGGGATTGCCAGCGGAGACGGCGAGATGGGTCCGGTGCCACCGGCCCGCAAGCCTGGAGGTAGCGGTGACGCTAGCGGAAGACCACCTTGCCGCTGGAGCAGGGGAACCCGGGGACGCCGGACGGAGGCCGAACAAACAGGCCCCAGTGCCGGCCCCGAGACGCCGTGTGCCGGCACCAGGGCAGGCAGAGCGGCTGCCGGCGCTGAGCCCCACTAACCCTTTCGCGGCGTTGGTGCCGTCCAGGGTAGCCGAGCCAAGTGGAGCCGCCCCCGAGCCACGGAGGGCCGCACAGACGCCGGGGCCGGAGTGTTGGAAGTGCGGGCAGCCGGGGCACCTGAGGAGGGATTGTCCGCTTATGGAAGTGGGGCAGGTGTTTCGCGTTGCTGGCGCCCCAGCACCCTCCCCCGGTCCAGGAGGGACATACAGTATTCCGGTAAGGACTCGAGGGGGTATACGCCAGGCGTTGGTGGACACGGGCTGCACGCAGACCCTCGTACACCAAAGCTTGGTTCGCCCCGGGGCATTGCTGGAGGCAGAATGGGTGGAGGTGAGGTGTGTGCATGGTGATGTTCACAGGTATCCCATTGTGCCGCTGCTGTTAAAATATAAGGGCAAAACACATAGAGTAACGGCGGCGGTTAGCCCGCGCCTGTCGCACCCCCTGATTCTGGGTACCAATTGGCCGGGGTTTCATCAGCTACTGGGGCAGTACGCGGGGGTGCGATCACGACCGGAAGCGGGGTGTAGCGTGTGCGCGGCATTCAGCGGTGACGCGGGGTCGTCCGACACAGACTCCGGGGGGGAGGAGCTGGCGGGTCCCTCACGGGACGTCCCGCCGGCCCCGGAAGTGTCCCCCATGGGTGATTTCCCACTGGAGCAGTCTCGTGACGACACCCTACGCTCAGCCTTTGACCAAGTGATGGCTATTGATGGTCACGTGGTGCGCCCTGAGGCCGCGCAGACCTACCCGCGTTTCGTCTTATTAAATGACCGATTATATCGAGTGAGTCGTGACACTCAGACAGAGGAAACACACACCCAGTTGTTGGTGCCGCAGGGCTGCCGGGAAACGCTTTTCCAGGCGGCCCACTATAACCCCATGGCAGGGCATATGGGCTACGAGAAAACTCTGGAGCGAATAACGGCACGGTTTTATTGGCCGGGCATCCGAGCGGATGTGCGCCGCTGGTGCGCGTCCTGCCCGGACTGCCAGCTTGTTAACCAGCCGGCCATACCGAAAGCGCCTCTGCGCCCTCTCCCCCTCATTGAGGTCCCGTTTGAGCGCATCGGCATGGACCTCATCGGGCCGTTTCACCGGAGTGCACGCGGCTACCGCTTTGTGTTAGTCCTGGTGGATTACGCAACGCGGTACCCGGAAGCAGTTCCGCTGCGCACCATCTCTGTGAAGAGTGTGGCGCAGGCACTGTTTCAGGTCATCTCCCGAGTCGGGATCCCGAAAGAGATACTGACTGACCAGGGCACGTCGTTTATGTCTCGTACACTGCGGGAACTGTACGAATTACTGGGCATTAAATCTATTCGGACCAGCGTCTACCACCCTCAGACTGACGGGCTGGTGGAGCGGCTGAATAAGACTTTAAAGTCCATGATTCGGAAGTTCATTAACGAGGATGAACGCAATTGGGATCACTGGCTAGACCCTCTGTTATTCGCAGTGCGGGAGGTGCCCCAGGCCTCCACGGGATTTTCTCCCTTTGAGCTGCTGTTCGGCAGGAGGCCACGTGGGGTGCTCGACCTGATTAAAGAAAGCTGGGAGGACGGTCCGAGCCCCGCCAAAAATGAGATTCAGTACGTGTTGGACCTGAGAGCAAAACTCCACACTTTGGGGAGGTTGTCACGGGAGAATTTGCTCCAGGCTCAGCAGCGTCAGCAACGCCTGTATGACAGAGGGGCTAGACTCAGGCAATTTTCACCGGGAGATAAAGTGCTTGTATTACTCCCTACTTCCAGCTCAAAATTGCTCGCCAAGTGGCAAGGACCCTTTGTGGTCACACGGCGAGTCGGGGACGTGGACTATGAGGTCGCTCGGTCGGACAGGGGAGGAGCCACGCAGATTTATCACCTCAATCTTCTCAAACTGTGGCGTGAGGTTGAAACCGCTTCTCTGGTGAGCTTGGTGAAGGAGAGAGATGAGTTGGGGCCTGAGGTGCCAAATTCTATCATTCCCACCTCCCTCCCTTGTGATGACCATCTCACACAGGCCCAGAGAGCGGATGTTGTCGCGTTGCAACAGCGTTTTGCGGACGTGTTCTCCCCCCTGCCCGGCCGGACGTCCCTCATCGAGCACCATTTCGTGACGCAGCCCGGCGTGACGGTGCGTTCACGGCCCTACAGGCTCCCGGAGCATAAGCGGAAAATCGTGCAGAGGGAATTGGCGGAAATGCTGAGGATGGGAGTAATAGAAGAGTCACACAGCGCCTGGTGTAGCCCCATCGTTCTGGTGGCGAAGAAGGATGGGTCTATACGGTTCTGTGTCGACTATCGCAGGGTGAACGAAGTGTCACGCTTTGATGCCTACCCCATGCCTCGGGTCGACGAGCTCCTGGACCGGTTAGGCACGGCCCGCTTTTTCACGACACTGGACTTAACCAAGGGCTATTGGCAGATTCCCTTGTCTGCCGAGGCCAGGGAGAAAACGGCCTTCTCCACTCCGTACGGTTTGTACCAGTTCGTGACTCTTCCGTTTGGCCTGTTCGGGGCCCCGGCCACTTTCCAGCGTCTCATGGACCGGGTGCTGCGTCCGCACGCAGCGTATGCTGCCGCCTACCTGGATGACGTGATCATCCACAGCGACACCTGGGCGGAGCATGTGCTGCGGGTGGCCGCGGTCCTGGAGTCCCTGAGGGGGGCGGGGCTCACGGCCAATCCGAAGAAGTGCGCGGTTGGACGGAGGGAGGTGCAGTATCTGGGGTACCACCTGGGGGGCGGGCAGGTGCGTCCACAGGTGGGGAAGACGGCGGCTATCGCATCCTGCCCACGCCCCAGGACGAAAAAGGCGGTGAGACGGTTCTTGGGGTTGGCGGGTTACTATCGTCGCTTTGTGCCGGGGTTTGCGCAGCTAACCAGCCCCCTGACCGATCTCACTCGAAAGGGTGCCCCGGATCTGGTCCAGTGGACGGGGCCGTGCCAGGCGGCGTTTGTGCAGGTGAAAAAGGCTCTCTGTGGGGAGCCGCTGCTTCACACTCCTAACTTTTCCCTCCCTTTTGTTCTGCAGACTGACGCCTCGGACAGAGGGCTGGGAGCCGTTTTGTCCCAGCAGGTGAGGGGGGCCGACCGCCCTGTCCTGTTCATCAGCCGGAAGCTGGCGGAGCGCGAGCGCCGGTACAGCACTGTGGAGAAGGAGTGCCTGGCCATCCGGTGGGCAGTCGGCTCCCTGCGCTATTACCTCCTGGGACGCTCATTCACCCTCTGTTCGGACCACGCCCCGCTGCAGTGGCTCCACCGCATGAAGGATGCCAACGCCCGGATCACCCGGTGGTATCTGGCGTTGCAGCCCTTTAAGTTCAAGGTGATCCATAGGCCGGGGGCGCTGATGGCAGTGGCCGATTTCCTCTCTCGCTCGCGGGGGGGGGGGGAGTTGGCTCGGCCGGACGGCTCCCCGGCCTCGAACGGGCGGTGGGGGTGTGTGGCGGAGGCGTGGCCCCGGGCGCAGCTGCAGGGGAGGAGTGGAGCGGAAGGCTCAACGGGGCGGCGCTGCGAGGCCGGTAAGAACAGCTGATATTGTTTATGGACTGATGATGGTCTCCTCCGCTGTGTTTATAGTGAGACGAGGAGGAGCGGCCAAGAGAGATCAGCTGGGCTCGAGCTGTCAGACGGTGCGACTGAGTCAGCTGTCAAAATACAAATATATCAATAAATGTGGAAGTTGGCTATACCTGCCTGTGTGTGCGTGTGTCTGTGCTTGGTGTACTCCACAGTCACCACTTTGTAAAGATTGCAAATGTTTGCAATGTAGATTCGACGAAAAGTAGAATTCATCTCAAAGTATGGATGTATGTGCATGTGTGTAACACTTAGTACAATCAGCTATGATGAATCATCAGCTCTAGACCTGCACTGGATAAGCTCTTAGATGAAAATGGAACAGCAAGCGAAGCACTAAAAGCTGACAGCTGGTCGAGGATCGCCAGGATGTTGCTTTTTGACTTGAACGCCAAAGATGGGTCACTTTAAAAAAAATTTTTTTAAAAAAATGGATTAATTTGAAGTAGGAATTGTGCTATACCAGAACCAGTGTGTGCTTTCTGGTTGCTGAATCTTATTTCACCATGTATTGGAGATGGGAGACAGTGTACGGCCTAGACAGGCCATCCATCTGTCACCGGGATAATACATCTAAACAAACACTTATGGAACATTTCCACTTCACATAAGCTGTATTTCACATATGCCGTGAAGGGAATCAAACACAAACAAAAGGATAGCACATAAACTCCACAATGTGAGCTTTGCTCTCACATTCTAACTGGCTGGCAGGCTTTCTAATGCATTAAAGTTTCTCTCTCTTTAGTGTTTGTTCCACATGTCTGTAAATTTGGTTTTTCTTTTCATTAAATACCAACCTGTGACCTAGAAACAAATATGGTCAGCTGTCTCCTAGGATGTACAAAATGTCACAGTTTCTAATTACAACCCCAATTCCCAAAAAGTTGTGACACTGCGTAAAATGTAAATAGAGAATGCAATCATTTTGCAAATCTCATAAACCCACATTTATTCACGGTACAACCTAGAAAACACCGAGAAAATGCATTAGCTACAAGTCATTGCATTCAGTTTTTATTTACATTTAACACAGCGTCACTACATTTTTGGAATCGGGGTTGTATTTAGAGAAGAAGCAGTTATCTGGTATTCTGTCTATAATGGAGAGGCCAGGAGAATAACACACTGAAAGCTAGAATGTCAAAGGCTGTGATTTCTGCAAATAAATAGTTATTTAAGGAAAACATCTTTGAAGGGTAACATTATTATCAGTACAATTCATTTTTCATAAGCTTGCTAATAGCTATATAATCTTGGCTATATTTTCTATTCACTCTGAATCTCATTTGAAGAATAAAAGTTTATTTTGAGAAACATGCAACTTTCTGTCTGACCCTAAACTTTTGAGATAGTGTTTGAATAAGGCTGTTCATTAGCTGGGAGATTAAACAAAGAAAAGCTGTATATAAAGGAAAGCAGAAATCAGCATGTTTATACTCAAACAAGTATTTGAAAAGTGTCTTGCTGTTATGATTAGCAGGGAGGAGGAAAAATTATGTTGGAGGTACAGGTCATAAACAAAAGTGATCTTTAATGGCTGCTATCTAATTTAAAAAAAAAAAAAACAAGCCTAACACAAGTCCAGTAACCCAGGAAGCAGCACTAGTCCAAAGTACAAAGACATAGCAGGAACATTGACTAACTAAACTGACAGAGGGGTATATTAGAAAGCAAGTTCAGCAGAGTCAGGCTTTACTTTTTGTTAGCTGGCTAGACAAAACTTAAATCACTAATCTGAGATAATGGGTATCATAACTGTGAGTATAAACGTTCATTATTAATCCAAGCTTGCTGCATCAGGCTGTGTGCATGCTCACATAAAAGGATGTGTTTGATGTATTTTTTTTACTTTTCTTCCACACAAAATGGATCAACTGAGCACCACCTACTCCAATCAGAGACATTAATAGAGCATTATCATAACAGTAAAATCCAGCAGCGGAAATGGAAGTGAGTAAAACCACAGACTAATTCTGTATAAAATCATTAATCTTGTGACTGATCTTCACAAGCTCACAGTGCGTTAAGGTAATTACATTGTCAAATTTATTTTATCACTGTTTGCATGCTTGGTGCTGCTGTTCATTTCTAACCTGACAGCCAAAAATTCAAGATCAGAATCTTTCAGCTTTATACATTTAAACATTACATATTACTCAGTGTTTAGGTCTGGCAGAGTCCAATAGCCAAAAAAAGGGAGAAATCACCAGTTCCAAAGTGAAATTTATTTTATTGATTGAATCTGTGATAAATAACCTACAAATGTAACTCATCAGTTTTCTGTGTTGCATTAGCTGCAATTCCAACTGTGTAGAAAAAAACAGTCTTAGTACCTGAGTAGGATCAAGCATAAAAAAAGAAAACAGTTACACATCTTCTGCCACCAGCTGAATACATACAATTCCAGTGACAAGAGCACAGTTTGTGCTCATGAAACTTTACATCTGCCTTCATTTAGTTGTGAAGGTGGGCTAGTGAGGTACAACTTAACAAGTTGCATGTTTCCCTTCGGCAGAGAATCTGTGTAGCACGTAAAGCATAAATGAATGAAACGAATCAATGAAAACACGGTGCTTCCAGCCAAGTTTGGACTTGACTAAAAAAAAAAAGAACCAAAGGACTGTAACACATGCAGAGCTAATGAAGTTGTGCCTGCTACTGCAGAGATCAGGTGCCAGTCCACTACAAACTCCCAATACTGTAAGATGTGAACACTGAAAACACTTTCAAATACAGATTGACAAAAATGAGAATGGTTTTCATTAGCCCATAAGTACATATATTAATGTAATACCCAAACAAAATACACAAGCTGGAAAGTAAAACAGACAATTTAAACTGGCTTTAGCTTTATTGCTGTTATTACTTTAAGAACCCCAGCTAATACAAACTCTGCTTTACTAGGATGTAGGAAGGAAAAAGATTTTTTCTCTATCATCATTATTTCAGTAATTCTTAATAGGCTGTTCGTTTTTTTTCAAATGTTTTCAAAAATATTACCAGAGATCTCTTAAACTTTTTCAGATAAATTAAAGTTTGCACAAAAAAGATAAATATAAAGTCTTTTAGAGAAAATTCTTACAGTCTCACAGTCTTGGTATTCTATCTGCTGTAGGCACATTACTGTAGGAATCTTTGTATGGGACAATGCTTTTGCCTTCCTCGACATATTTGTCCTAATATGGACCAACCAAACTGCAATGTGACCTAAAGTAAAGATCTAAGTGGATTACTCACAAACTGAAGCATTAGATACTGACGTGATAACAGTAGACATATCCAGATACCAAAAGATTAGTAGTTGGTTACTTCCTTTCTTCCATACTAGATTTTCAAGTCTGTCAGAGCTATCATGGTGCTTGTTCTGGAAAGTACGATGACATTTTCAGAAATTTTGGTATTGAAAGGTATTATAATGATCGATTCTGGTCTTCTTCCACAATAGAATATCTACTTCCATCTCATTGTATTGCTTGCTTCGTCCCATGTCACTCCAACCACCAACCGAAGCGTGTCCTTCTTCACTACATCCATGCTTTAAAATCAGTTCTGGTGACATCTCTAATTAATAATAACACAGAATATGTTAGCAAAAGATAAAAATTCCACAACATGCTCAGTAAAAATGCATCAAGAGTGAAATTTTAAATTATGCTTCATTTACTGATCCTATTATTTTGATAACAATTTAGGTAACAGTAATTATGTAACTGCAGATCCTTTACCCTACCCACAACACTAGTTACCATGGCTAACCTTTTTATCTATAAATAATCTAAGCAAGCTAGGTTTACTTTAGACATAATAGCAGATATCTGCAGTAAACAGACTTAATAAAGAAGAGACTTCATTAATTTAATGATTCATCTTGGCAGTAATATGTTGTGTCCATGACTTTTTAGCACCCCCAGGAAGCATTTTGCTTGTAAACTGTGCAGTTTTTTGTTTTTCTCTGGTTTCATCTTCTTATTGTATTTGCAGCATGATTGTTGGCTTTGGGGAATGTTTTTATTTCTAAATGCTGTGATTGTGTTTTCAAAATGGCAAAAAAAATAATAATTCTTTGTTTGCTTTAATTTTGACTATAGCTAAAAGTTGACTCTCCTATTCCTGAAATCTGAAAGCTGCTTTAATAGGCGACACATCTCAACATAATCGGGCGGTTTGTAAAGGAGTTACACGAGTTAACATGGTAAGTGCCAAAATGTATTCTAATTATACAGTTTGGAGATATCCCATTGTGTACATTAATAAGTGGTATTATTGCTTATTATGAACTTGTCACTGATAAAGTAATGCTGCCCTCTAATAATTTGCTCTCTGTGAACTCAATATTTGGTTCATTTCCTGCCTTTTTTGATACATAATTTCTTTTTTCCTGCCCTCATAAGAATGAAGGTCATAGTGGAATCCAAAGCAGAAAAGTTTCTATTCAGCTCAAACCTGAAGCTCTGCTTTTAATTCGTTATATAAAGTAAGCACTTTTTAAGGAATCACCATACTTCTTTTTAATTCCACTTATTCTTAACATTCTCCACTCCTGGGTGTATTAAACTTGGAAAACTATATTACCTGCGATACCTCAAATTACCTCAGACTGAGTAAAGCTTTTGCAACAGAGAAAAGAACATGAGCAGAATAAAAACAATCTCTTGGAAAGTATTTTTTTCACTCTACCTGTCTGCTGCGGGTACATTACATCTCTTTATATGTTTTAATGTCTCTGTCCTCCATGACAAATGTGATGTAATATAAATCAACCAAACCGCAATCTCACACAGAAAAAAGAGAACTAAGGGCTTCTAAAGATCCCAGTGGATGATTTGGCAACTGGTAATGCATCAGACACCAACTCAGCTGACGAGAATGTAAGCCCACAAATTTATTGCCAGAGAGCAGAATTGTATCCAAACAGCGCTTGTAGTCAAATTAAGCAGCCAGCTGAGACACAAAGTAAAAAATGGACATCTGTGCTTCTTAATTGACGGTGTGATGTTATGCGAACAGTCTGCCGCAATCCTTGAAAATATGTTCATTCATTCATATTCTATGGTAACTTTTGTGGTCAATAGTATTGACTTCAACACCTTTGAGTCTGCTCACTGTTCTTTTTGACTGTGTTTTTATCTTCACAAACCTGCCTTACTGAAGAACACCGTGTCCGTAGTATTTCAGGAGTTCTTGTCTTCTTATGTTCTATTGTATTTTTTAAAAGTATGTGGTTCTCAAGCCCAGTGTAGGGAATTGGCGCCTGGAGGATCCTGTTAGCTTAAAATTCCTGCTGAGATGTTTTTCTAAGCACTTTTTTTTTTACACAATAAGACAATATTTTGCAATATAAGCTACAGAACACACACTTTGCGACTGAATGTATTTGAGAAACAGTGACTCATCAAAAATGTGTTATTTAATAGTCGATTAATTATTAAGTAGCAGCTGAGAACAGTTGGACTAAAAACCTCTGAGGACTATGAAGAGAAAGACAATAACAGATTGATAGAGAGAAAAAAAAGAAGCCCTAATGAGAAGAACCCACAGAAAGGACAAGTGGTCTTTCCAATGTCTTATTAACTACAAATAAGTAATATTAGCAATATGCTAAATGGATATAAAATATACAAGGCAAAAACTGGGTTTGTACAATTCTAACCAGCTTAAAAGTCAATATTTGGTATATTCTTCAACACAGCCTGAACTTTCTTAGGCAAGTCTTCTTGTTATTTCTCTAAGTGTCTAAAGGAATAGTTGTCTTGTTTTCTTGAAGTACATTCAAAGCTCTTCTTTGGGTTTTGGCTACATTTTATTCTTTTCTCTGTCAAGGTGATCTGCTTCAATAATTTTGAGGTTTGAGCTCTCAAGAGGTAGAAGATAGTAGTGTTCATTGTGTGTTTTTCTGCACAGGTATGCTTTTACTGCATTGGCAGTTTGTTTGGGCTCATCGTCATGCCAACAAATGAAACACCATCGAGACGCTTTCCAAACGTCGGTGCATGGTGGATCAAAATCTGATATTTCCTTTTCTGTGTTCACAATTCCATTAATTGTGACAAGATCCCCCATACCACTGGCTGAAGTACAGCTCCAAACCATGACAGAGCATTCATCCTGTTCTACAGATGGCTGTAGACACTCACTGCTGTGCCTCTGTCCTAATCCCCTGCAGATGCTAATTTTCAGTCCAGGGCTTGTGTGATTTGGCATATCTGAGCCTATTTTCTCTGTTTCCCTTCCTTGAGATTGGCTTTGTGACAGTCTCCTTTCCATTAAGACTACTTCAGTCCAGGCTTAGGTAAACAGCAGATGGATCAATGAAGGGCCAGATGCATCACTCAGATCCTGTGTCAAGCCCTTGCTAATTAATCAACTTTTTCTTATTTCTTAAGGACTTTCAGATACTATTCGACCAATGTAGACAGTTTTTTGTTTGTTTTTTTGCTTGTTTGTTTGTTTTATACCTGCCACTTCGTTTTTCTTCGACCTGTCCAGTTTCCTCGGATTTTTAAAGACACACTGCACACTGTCCTAAGATATGTCCCAAGTTTTTGATCAATAGCTGACTAAGAATGAACTTTTTGTAAAAAATAAATAAATATATAAATTAGATTTCATGCCTGTCAAACTGTCCAATCTTTAATATTTTTTATATATTCAACTAAAAAAAATTGTTGTGTTGTTGCAACAGGCTGCTTGTAATAAAGTGTTTGAGGATACTATTTAAAATTGATTCCCTATTATGTGTAGACAACACTGCTCTAGTTATGAGTTATATGTGTAATATACTGTATGCTTGAGCGATCAGGTCTGGTCAGATGTAACTGACTATGAGAAAATAGCCAGATATAAAGTATATAATCAAAAAATGTTTCATATTTAACTAAAACAATAAACTGTACAAACATTGTACAGTTTATTGTTTAATAAAATACAAAAGAAGCAGTCTGACAAAGAGCTTTTTATTTTAAACTGTATACCATAGAAATAATTAATTTCTGCATGTGAGGGCAGTTTTACATAACTTTTGCATACATTTGTATGCTTTATTCAAACACACAAATTGGATTAGGCATTCCTACAGGTTTTTTTTAATGCACGCTTACATACAAGCACAAAGCATCCAGGCCTTTGAGTTCTCTGTGTTGTCATCCTGTTATCTCTGTAGCTTCACTTTGGGCTTCAGAAATCAAAAAGCGGAGGGAAAAAAACAACACAAGAGAAGCTTTTGAAGTCTCCGTTTCCCTGTTTTGTCAAAGAACTTTGACAAGAGTGGAGGAGGAGCATTGATAAGAGCAAAAAGAGATGGATCCTAATTGGCTGAATGATGAAGAGGAGAACAAGGCCAAGAACTCTTCCTTATTCTGACAGCATCTGTGTGCTCACAACGCACAACGTATGACCCTGTAGTTCCCTTTTCTAGGCTCCAGCCCCATTAAATGCCACCTCAGCCTTTAATACAAATTTGAAGATGTTTTTTAACATCCATTTTAATGTTGGTGAACATTTATTTATGCATTTGCATGATTTACTTTTTTTTAAGGAAGCCAGTAGCTCTCTAAATGGAGGAAAGTTTAATAGCTTATTAGCAATGTTCAGTGTGTTCTAGCTGTCTGTGGAGCTATGTTTTACCATTTGTTGCTGTTTGTCTCTCTGTTTGTCAGCAGGTTTATGCAAAAACTACCCGGCTGAACTTAATGAAGCTTGCTGGAGAGGTAGAGCGTGGGCAGAGGAAAAACCCATTTAATTTTGGTCTGAATGTGGAGCACTTTCTCTAAAAATATGACATGGGGCATCGGCCTTAGCAAGAGTATGGACTCTTCTAATTTTCATCATGTGCTTTTAGCTGTAAATCAGTTTTTCATTGCACTAATAATGCATTACTTTGCTGCAGCACTAATGAAAGGCAGATTGAGGATAGAAGAGGGGGGCGGGGTGTTTCTATAATGGCCCTTACTGCATATACTGTTCAAATGCAAGAGAGCAGCAGCAAGGCAAGAATTTCTTCAAGGACACTGTCATGAGTATGTGACACAGTAGGAACAAAGCACTTTGTGTGTGTGTGTGTGTGTGTGTGTGTGTGTGTGTGTGTGTGTGTGTGTGTGTGTGTGTGGTATGTACTAGAGTTGTAGGTGTTTTGAATACTGTATAACAGAAAATCTGTGAACTAAATTAAATATTTGGATAATCCAGATAAGAGGGTGGTACAGAATACACACAGCTCCAACACAACGGTGTGGAAGGAGAAGATAAATGCAGACATACACACCCAAAATAACTCATTGAGCAAATCCTCTCAAGCTGTTGAAGTGGCACAAACTTTTCAACACAAGTGTTACGAGCAAGGGAGAGTGGAGGAGAATAACCAAATAAGGGAAAGAGAGAGAGAGAGAGGAGAAACCCCCCCGTAAATTACACAGTAAAGACATAAAAGGATAAAGGAGGAAAGAAAAAAATATAGAGGAAGTGAAAAAAAAGAAAATTCAACAAAAAAATTACATGAAAGAGAAAGACAGCAGAAGAACGAGAGGGAAAACGACTACAAAGACAGGAAACGAGTAGAGAAAGTGCAAGAATTAAGCGAGCGATGTGCTGTCACTGAGTGAAATGCCACCCGGCCTGTCACATATCTCTACAATATTAATTACACTGTGCCACGCTTCTGAATAATGGAACAGCTCTATTTAACCAGAGTGAATAATTTAACAGCTGCTTGGCCTAGTGTATATAACAGGATCGATAAGCACCAAGTACAGGTAATGAAATTCCAAAGGAAACCTCAAGGAGGAAAGTTAAGTTCACCTGCGCTCAGAGTTAGAGCCCTTCTAGTGTCTGTGTGTGTAGACATGTGCGCATTACTTATTGTTTGTTTACTGTTGCATGGCATGTAATTAGGACTAGAGTATTTGTGTGTGTGTGTAGCACATGTGTTAGAACTAAAGGTTCAGCCTCAACAAAATGGCAAAGAAGTGAGATAGGTACTTCCAGTACATCTGAGTCCTGTTCATTAATGTCATAAGAAAATCTGGTAATAGCTCTAACTTTGAATTCGCTACTTAAGTGAAACTCCAATTCAGAGCA
This sequence comes from Maylandia zebra, assembly GCF_041146795.1. Taxonomy (NCBI): domain Eukaryota; kingdom Metazoa; phylum Chordata; class Actinopteri; order Cichliformes; family Cichlidae; genus Maylandia; species Maylandia zebra. Next base: position 13,664,310 of record NC_135167.1, read on the forward strand.
AGTTCGTAAAGCTGAGGAATGGTGAACTTTTCAGCTACAGGTTATTCGGACAGTCTGCGTCCATTGGGAGCATTATGGGATCTAAACATCTTTTTTACACTCTACTGGCAATGCTTGAAGCTGTAAACAGTTCAATTTCTGGGTCAGCATCGCAGATGTCAGTGTCACTTCTCCCTTGACCAATCAAGTACAGACGAGACAGGACTTATGATATCAATACCATCAACAAAAGTGGAGGTGAAAACATAAAATTACTGTAAAACCCAGTACTCTGTGATACAACACTGAAAAAGGCAGTTCTGTAGAATAGCAAAAACAAGTGCTCAATAATATCTCTCAGGTGGCTGTAAAAGAGGTCATGAGTGCTTTTAGCACAAAAAAAAGGGAGAAAAAAAAAGAAAGAGGAAAAAAAAGAAAAAAACTGCCGATGGACACAGACCCTTAATGTGGATTTCAAATTTATGTAAGATATACACAAACAACCTACAGTTCATTCACGGTGTGCAAGTAAAAACAGTTTTCACAATGCAATTTTTTTAAGAAAGAGATGCTTCATAGTCTAAAAATATTCAGGTTCATTTAGATACTTCTTACTCAGTAACAGTGCCCCATGCCCCATCATAAAACTGATTTATTTTTCAAGA